>NW_028138598.1:0-50764 GCF_964270905.1 Leucopleurus acutus | reverse complement strand
ATTGTTTCTCCTTATTCCTGTTCATCTTCCGAATAAATTGCAAACTGGGCCAAACAGGAGGTTAAAGGCACTGACTCTCCAAGTGGGGAGAGTGTTAGTAAAGCGTCTGGAATGTTGCACCCGAGTACCAGGGGACGAAAACTGAGACACATTTGAACACGTTTCCCGATCACACGGTGGATCATACTCTGGGTTCCACATGCATGTTTAGCTGAAGGAAGAATCCCTTAAACCTGGAGAGTTGAGACCCATGGAATGGGTACCATGCAATATGATTTCAAAGGGTCTGCATTTGCTCACCTAACCTCACCAATCCTATCACTGCTGCGTTTATGCCGCTGTACACATGATTGATTCTCTTTTGGAGACATATAAATCCATAGGTTTTAAGATTCTTACTAGTCAGGTATATTCTTAGGCGTTTATTATGGGGTGTTGAGTGCACTTCGTTGAGCAAGGAGTAGCTCTTGTCTATTACATATTTGGCTTACGGAACGGTATCTGTGCTAATTTCAATCTCTGGTTTTATGCAGCACCCCAACTCACCTTTCCCCTTAAGCAAGCATAAGTTGGTTTTCTACATTTGAGACCCTGTTCTGTTTTGTAATTCAGTTCCTTTGTAGCCAAGTTTACATTCCGTGTATTAGTGATATCTTATGATGCTTCTTTTTCTGTGTGACTTATTTCACTTACAATCATCGTACCTGAATCCACTCATTATGCTGCTACGGGCCTGATGACATAGATTTCATTGCTGAGTGATATTGCATTGTACGTAAGTACCACAACTTCTTTATCCATTTTTCGCTTTCTGTGATATTGAACTTGTACCCTAAACGAGGTTCTTGTAAACAGAGCCGGCCCAAACTTTGGGGTGGCTGTGTCTTTTTGATTTTAATTTCCCTAAGCTATAGGACCATATGTGGAAGTGCCCTAGGCTCTGTTGCTTTGTTTTTTAGATGTTTCAGGAAACACCATACACTTCTCCACAGTGGCTGTTGGCAATTTACATCCCGCCCATCAGCATAACAAGGCTCCCAGTTCTCCATGGCCTGTCCTGCCTTTCTGGATTTTACACTTTTTTCAGATGTCCCTTTTGACCGGGGGGCAGTGAGACTTCATTGTAGTGCAGATTTCCTTTGCAAGCTTGCTTGGTTGGCCAAAAAGGGCGTATGCGTTTTTTCCTGAATATATTCAGGAAAAAACGCATATGCCCTTTTTGGCCAAGTGCATCATTGTGGACGTTCTGCCTCTTTTCCTATGCTTTACATGCAATTCCAGTCTACCTCCTGAAATCGGTTTCCTGCAATTCTGCCCCGCTTTCAAGTCCTCTTGGCAGCCTTACTTCAATATATTTTTGGAAGATAGCTGTCATTTATAACTCTGCAGGTTTGTGAATTACAGTGCCCCTGAGCTCCTTTCTTCAACTCGCTTTCTTGTGAGCTGGCCGCAACACCGCAGGATTGCTTCAGACCCTAGTGTGGTTCCGGCATGGCATGCTGAGCCTTTGGTTAATTCCTCTTCCTGGTGGGAAATGAGAGTTAAATTTGCCTGTCCAGACACCTCCACCTAGTCTCTCATTGGTTCTCCCTATTCCTGTTCATTTTCCACAGAAATTGCAAACTGGCCAAACAGGAGGTTAAAGGCACTGACTCTCCAAGTGGGGAGAGTGTTAGTAAAGCGTCTGGAATGTTGCACCCGAGTACCAGGGGACGAAAACTGAGACACATTTGAACACGTTTCCCGATGACACCGTGGATCATACTCTGGGTTCCACATGCATGTTTTAGCTGAAGGAAGAATACGTTAAACCTGGAGAGTTGAGACCCATGGAATGGGTACCATGCAATATGACTTCAAAGAGTTTGCATTTGCTCACCGAACCTCACCAATCCTATCACTGCTGCGTTTATACCGCTGTACACACGCTTGATTCTCTTTCGGAGACATATAAATCCATAGGTTTTAAGATTCTTACTAGTCAGGTATATTCTTAGGCGTTTAATATGGTGTGTTGAGTCCACTTCGTTGAGCAAGTAATAGCTCTTGTCTATTACATATTTGGCTTATGGAACGGTATCTGTGCAAATTTCAATCTCTGGTTTCATGCAGCACCCCAACTCACCATTCCCCTTAAGGAAGCATAAGTTGGTTTTCTGCATTTGAGACCCTATTCTGTTTTGTAATTCAGTTCCTTTGTAGCCAAGTTTAAATTCCGTGTGTTAGTGATATCTTATGATGTTTCTTTTTCTGTGTGACTTATTTCACTTAGAATCATCATACCTGAATCCACTCATTATGCTGCTACGGGCCTGATGACATAGATTTCATTGCTGAGTGATACTGCATTGTACGTAAGTACCACAACTTCTTTATCCATTTTTCGCTTTCTGTGATATTCAACTTGTACCGTAAACGAGGTTCTTGTAAACAGAGCCGGCCCAAACTTTGGGGTGGCTGTGTCTTTTTGATTTTAATTTCCCTAAGCTATAGGACCATAAGTGGAAGTGTCCTAGGCTCTGTTGCTTTGTTTTTTGGATGTTTCAGGAAACAACATACACTTCTCCAGAGTGGGTGTTGGCAATTTACATCCCACCCATCAGCATAACAAGGCTCCCAGTTCTCCATGGCCTGTCCTGCCTTTCTGGATTTTACACTTTTTTCAGATGGCCCTTTTGACCGGGGGGCAGTGAGACTTCATTGTAGTGCAGATTTCCTTTGCAAGCTTGCTTGGTTGGCCAAAAAGGGCGTATGCGTTTTTTCCTGAATATGTTCAGGAAAAAACGCATACGCCCTTTTTGGCCAAGTGCATCATTGTGGACCTTCTGCCTCTTTTCCTATGGTTTACATGCAATTCCAGTCTACCTCCTGAAATCGGTTTCCTGCAATTCTGCCCCACTTTCAAGTCCTCTTGGCAGCCTTCCTTCAATATATTTTTGGACGATAGCTGTCATTTATAACTCTGCCGGTTTGTGAATTACAGTGCCCCTGAGTTCCTTCCTTCAACTCGCTTTCTTGTGAGCTGGCTGCAACACCGCAGGATTGTTTCAGGCCCTAGTGTGCTTCTGGCATGCCACGCTGAGCCTTTGGTTAATTCTTCTTCCTGGTGGGAAATGAGAGTTAAATTTACCCTTCCAGACACCTCCACCTAGTCTCTCATTGGTTCTCCCTATTCCTGTTCATCTTACGCAGAAATTGCAAACTCGGCCAAACAGGAGGTTAAAGGCACTCACTCTCCAAGTGGGGAGAGTGTTAGTAAAGCGTCTGGAATGTTGCACCCGAGTACCAGGGGACGAAAACTGAGACACATTTGAACACGTTTCCCGATCACACGGTGGATCATACTCTGGGTTCCACATGCATGTTTAGCTGAAGGAAGAATCCCTTAAACCTGGAGAGTTGAGACCCATGGAATGGGTACCATGCAATATGATTTCAAAGGGTCTGCATTTGCTCACCTAACCTCACCAATCCTATCACTGCTGCGTTTATGCCGCTGTACACACGATTGATTCTCTTTTGGAGACATATAAATCCATAGGTTTTAAGATTCTTACTAGTCAGGTATATTCTTTGGCCTTTATTATGGGGTGTTGAGTGCACTTCGTTGAGCAAGGAGTAGCTCTTGTCTATTACATATTTGGCTTATGGAACGGTATCTGTGCTAATTTCAATCTCTGGTTTTATGCAGCACCCCAACTCACCTTTCCCCTTAAGCAAGCATAAGTTGGTTTTCTACATTTGAGACCCTGTTCTGTTTTGTAATTCAGTTCCTGTGTAGCCAAGTTTACATTCCGTGTAGTAGAGATATCTTATGATGTTTCTTTTTCTGTGTGATTTATTTCACTTAGAATCATCGTACCTGAATCCACTCATTATGCTGCTACGGGCCTGATGACATAGATTTCATTGCTGAGTGATATTGCATTGTACGTAAGTACCACAACTTCTTTATCCATTTTTCGCTTTCTGTGATATTGAACTTGTACCGTAAACGAGGTTCTTGTAAACAGAGCCGGCCCAAACTTTGGGGTGGCTGTGTCTTTTTGATTTTAATTTCCCTAAGCTATAGGACCATATGTGGAAGTGCCCTAGGCTCTGTTGCTTTGTTTTTTAGATGTTTCAGGAAACACCATACACTTCTCCACAGTGGCTGTTGGCAATTTCCATCCCGCCCATCAGCATAACAAGGCTCCCAGTTCTCCATGGCCTGTCCTGCCTTTCTGGATTTTACACTTTTTTCAGATGTCCCTTTTGACCGGGGGGCAGTGAGACTTCATGGTAGTGCAGATTTCCTTTGCAAGCTTGCTTGGTTGGCCAAAAAGGGCGTATGCGTTTTTTCCTGAATATATTCAGGAGAAAACGCATACGCACTTTTTGGCCAAGTGCATCATTGTGGACGTTCTGCCTCTTTTCCTATGCTTTACATGCAATTCCAGTCTACCTCCTGAAATCGGTTTCCTGCAATTCTGCCCCGCTTTCAAGTCCTCTTGGCAGCCTTACTTCAATATATTTTTGGAAGATAGCTGTCATTTATAACTCTGCAGGTTTGTGAATTACAGTGCCCCTGAGCTCCTTTCTTCAACTCGCTTTCTTGTGAGCTGGCCGCAACACCGCAGGATTGCTTCAGACCCTAGTGTGGTTCCGGCATGGCATGCTGAGCCTTTGGTTAATTCCTCTTCCTGGTGGGAAATGAGAGTTAAATTTGCCTGTCCAGAAACCTCCACCTAGTCTCTCATTGGTTCTCCCTATTCCTGTTCATTTTCCACAGAAATTGCAAACTGGCCAAACAGGAGGTTAAAGGCACTGACTCTCCAAGTGGGGAGAGTGTTAGTAAAGCGTCTGGAATGTTGCACCCGAGTACCAGGGGACGAAAACTGAGACACATTTGAACACGTTTCCCGATGACACCGTGGATCATACGCTGGGTTCCACATGCATGTTTTAGCTGAAGGAAGAATACGTTAAACCTGGAGAGTTGAGACCCATGGAATGGGTACCATGCAATATGACTTCAAAGAGTTTGCATTTGCTCACCGAACCTCACCAATCCTATCACTGCTGCGTTTATACCGCTGTACACATGCTTGATTCTCTTTCGGAGACATATAAATCCATAGGTTTTAAGATTCTTACTAGTCAGGTATATTCTTAGGCGTTTAATATGGTGTGTTGAGTCCACTTCGTTGAGCAAGTAATAGCTCTTGTCTATTACATATTTGGCTTATGGAACGGTATCTGTGCAAATTTCAATCTCTGGTTTCATGCAGCACCCCAACTCACCATTCCCCTTAAGGAAGCATAAGTTGGTTTTCTGCATTTGAGACCCTATTCTGTTTTGTAATTCAGTTCCTTTGTAGCCAAGTTTAAATTCCGTGTGTTAGTGATATCTTATGATGTTTCTTTTTCTGTGTGACTTATTTCACTTAGAATCATCATACCTGAATCCACTCATTATGCTGCTACGGGCCTGATGACATAGATTTCATTGCTGAGTGATACTGCATTGTACGTAAGTACCACAACTTCTTTATCCATTTTTCGCTTTCTGTGATATTCAACTTGTACCGTAAACGAGGTTCTTGTAAACAGAGCCGGCCCAAACTTTGGGGTGGCTGTGTCTTTTTGATTTTAATTTCCCTAAGCTATAGGACCATAAGTGGAAGTGTCCTAGGCTCTGTTGCTTTGTTTTTTGGATGTTTCAGGAAACAACATACACTTCTCCAGAGTGGGTGTTGGCAATTTACATCCCACCCATCAGCATAACAAGGCTCCCAGTTCTCCATGGCCTGTCCTGCCTTTCTGGATTTTACACTTTTTTCAGATAGCCCTTTTGACCGGGGGGCAGTGAGACTTCATTGTAGTGCAGATTTCCTTTGCAAGCTTGCTTGGTTGGCCAAAAAGGGCGTATGCGTTTTTTCCTGAATATGTTCAGGAAAAAACGCATACGCCCTTTTTGGCCAAGTGCATCATTGTGGACCTTCTGCCTCTTTTCCTATGGTTTACATGCAATTCCAGTCTACCTCCTGAAATCGGTTTCCTGCAATTCTGCCCCACTTTCAAGTCCTCTTGGCAGCCTTCCTTCAATATATTTTTGGACGATAGCTGTCATTTATAACTCTGCCGGTTTGTGAATTACAGTGCCCCTGAGTTCCTTCCTTCAACTCGCTTTCTTGTGAGCTGGCTGCAACACCGCAGGATTGTTTCAGGCCCTAGTGTGCTTCTGGCATGCCACGCTGAGCCTTTGGTTAATTCTTCTTCCTGGTGGGAAATGAGAGTTAAATTTACCCTTCCAGACACCTCCACCTAGTCTCTCATTGGTTCTCCCTATTCCTGTTCATCTTACGCAGAAATTGCAAACTCGGCCAAACAGGAGGTTAAAGGCACTCACTCTCCAAGTGGGGAGAGTGTTAGTAAAGCGTCTGGAATGTTGCACCCGAGTACCAGGGGACGAAAACTGAGACACATTTGAACACGTTTCCCGATCACACGGTGGATCATACTCTGGGTTCCACATGCATGTTTAGCTGAAGGAAGAATCCCTTAAACCTGGAGAGTTGAGACCCATGGAATGGGTACCATGCAATATGACTTCAAAGGGTCTGCATTTGCTCACCTAACCTCACCAATCCTATCACTGCTGCGTTTATGCCGCTGTACACACGATTGATTCTCTTTTGGAGACATATAAATCCATAGGTTTTAAGATTCTTACTAGTCAGGTATATTCTTTGGCCTTTATTATGGGGTGTTGAGTGCACTTCGTTGAGCAAGGAGTAGCTCTTGTCTATTACATATTTGGCTTATGGAACGGTATCTGTGCTAATTTCAATCTCTGGTTTTATGCAGCACCCCAACTCACCTTTCCCCTTAAGCAAGCATAAGTTGGTTTTCTACATTTGAGACCCTGTTCTGTTTTGTAATTCAGTTCCTGTGTAGCCAAGTTTACATTCCGTGTAGTAGTGATATCTTATGATGTTTCTTTTTCTGTGTGATTTATTTCACTTAGAATCATCGTACCTGAATCCACTCATTATGCTGCTACGGGCCTGATGACATAGATTTCATTGCTGAGTGATATTGCATTGTACGTAAGTACCACAACTTCTTTATCCATTTTTCGCTTTCTGTGATATTGAACTTGTACCGTAAACGAGGTTCTTGTAAACAGAGCCGGCCCAAACTTTGGGGTGGCTGTGTCTTTTTGATTTTAATTTCCCTAAGCTATAGGACCATATGTGGAAGTGCCCTAGGCTCTGTTGCTTTGTTTTTTAGATGTTTCAGGAAACACCATACACTTCTCCACAGTGGCTGTTGGCAATTTACATCCCGCCCATCAGCATAACAAGGCTCCCAGTTTCCATGGCCTGTCCTGCCTTTCTGGATTTTACACTTTTTTCAGATGGCCCTTTTGACCGGGGGGCAGTGAGACTTCATGGTAGTGCAGATTTCCTTTGCAAGCTTGCTTGGTTGGCCAAAAAGGGCGTATGCGTTTTTTCCTGAATATTCAGGAAAAAACGCATACGCCCTTTTTGGCCAAGTGCATCATTGTGGACGTTCTGCCTCTTTTCCTATGCTTTACATGCAATTCCAGTCTACCTCCTGAAATCGGTTTCCTGCAATTCTGCCCCGCTTTCAAGTCCTCTTGGCAGCCTTACTTCAATGTATTTTTGGAAGATAGCTGTCATTTATAACTCTGCAGGTTTGTGAATTACAGTGCCCCTGAGCTCCTTTCTTCAACTCGCTTTCTTGTGAGCTGGCCGCAACACCGCAGGATTGCTTCAGACCCTAGTTTGGTTCCGGCATGGCATGCTGAGCCTTTGGTTAATTCCTCTTCCTGGTGGGAAATGAGAGTTAAATTTGCCTGTCCAGACACCTCCACCTAGTCTCTCATTGGTTCTCCCTATTCCTGTTCATTTTCCACAGAAATTGCAAACTGGCCAAACAGGAGGTTAAAGGCACTGACTCTCCAAGTGGGGAGAGTGTTAGTAAAGCGTCTGGAATGTTGCACCCGAGTACCAGGGGACGAAAACTGAGACACATTTGAACACGTTTCCCGATGACACCGTGGATCATACTCTGGGTTCCACATGCATGTTTTAGCTGAAGGAAGAATCCCTTAAACCTGGAGAGTTGAGACCCATGGAATGGGTACCATGCAATATGACTTCAAAGGGTCTGCATTTGCTCACCGAACCTCACCAATCCTATCACTGCTGCGTTTATGCCGCTGTACACACGCTTGATTCTCTTTCGGAGACATATAAATCCATAGGTTTTAAGATTCTTACTAGTCAGGTATATTCTTAGGCGTTTAATATGGGGTGTTGAGTCCACTTCGTTGAGCAAGGAGTAGCTCTTGTCTATTACATATTTGGCTTATGGAACGCTATCTGTGCTAATTTCAATCTCTGGTTTTATGCACCACCCCAACTCACCTTTCCACTTAAGCAAGCATAACTTGGGTTTCTACTTTTGAGACCCTGTTTTGTTTTGTAATTCAGTTCCTGTGTAGCCAAGTTTACATTCCATATATTAGTGATACCTTATGATATTTCTTTTTCTGTGTGACTTATTTCACTTAGAATCATCGTACCTGAATCCACTCATTATGCTGCTACGGGCCTGATGACATAGATTTCATTGCTGAGTGATATTGCATTGTACGTAAGTACCACAACTTCTTTATCCATTTTTCGCTTTCTGTGATATTCAACTTGTACCGTAAACGAGGTTCTTGTAAACAGAGCCGTCCCAAACTTTGGGGTGGCTGTGTCTTTTTGATTTTAATTTCCCTAAGCTATAGGACCATAAGTGGAAGTGCCCTAGGCTCTGTTGCTTTGTTTTTTCGATGTTTCAGGAAACACCATACACTTCTCCAGAGTTGCTGCTGGCAATTTACATCCCACCCATCAGCATAACAAGGCTCCCAGTTCTCCATGGCCTGTCCTGCCTTTCTGGATTTTACACTTTTTTCAGATGGCCCTTTTGACTGAGGGGCAGTGAGACTTCATTGTAGTGCAGATTTCCTTTGCAAGCTTGCTTGGTTGGCCAAAAAGGGCGTATGCGTTTTTTCCTGAATATATTCAGGAAAAAACGCATACGCCCTTTTTGGCCAAGTGCATCATTGTCGACGTTCTGAGTGTTTTCATATGTTTTCAGTGCAATTCCTGTCTACCTCCTGAAATCGGTTTCCTGCAGTTCTGCCTTGCTCTCAGTGCCTCTTCATAGCCTTACCTCAATATACTTTTGGAAAATAGTTGGCCTTTATAACGCTGCAGGTTTTTGAATTGCAGTGGCCCTTAGCTCCATTTTTCAGCTCTTATTTTTGTGATCTTGCCTCATATCCACAGGATTTCTTCAGGACCTATTCTTCTTCTGGGACGCCTTGCTCTGCCTTTGGTTAATTCTTCCTCCTGATGTGAAATTAGAGTGACATGTGCCCATTGAAACCGCTACAGCTATTTTCTCACTGGTTCCCCCTATTCCCATTCATCCTCCGCACTAACTGCAGACTGTGCGATACCGGAACTTAAAGGCATTGACTCTCCATGTGGAGATGTTGTTAGTAAAGTGGCTGGAATGTTGATCCGGAGCCCCAGGAGAGGAAAATGAGGTGCATTTTAGAAACCTTTCCCGATCATATGGTATACCATCCGCTGGATTTCCCATGCATGGTTTAGCTGTAGGAAGATTCCCTTCAACTTGGAGTGTTGGGACCCTTGGAATAAGTAGCATGAAGTATTGCATTAAACTTTCGGCAGTTGCTCACCAAAGCTCTCCAATCCTTTCAGCCCCAAGTGTCCAGCCTTATGTCTTATCCAGCTGTGGGTTTATATGTGGTCATTCCAGGTTGCATCACAGCCCCTGAGCGAATTTTGTAAGAATTTTTCTCTCTTTCATTGTTTCTGCGTTTTGGTTTTAAAATTTATTTCTATAATGGGGTTTAGCTCATTTTCACTGCTGTGTTTGTGCCGCTCTGCGCACACTTGATTCCCTTATGGAGATATATCAATACATGGGTTTTAAGATTCTTATTACTCAGATATATTTCTCTGTGGTGTATAGGGTGTGTTGAGGCCAGTTCATTGAGCGAGGTGTAGATCTTGTCTGATACCTATTTGGTTTATTGAACGGTATCTGTGCTAATTTCAAACTCTGGTTTTATGCATCACCCCACCTCTCCTTTCCCCTTAAGCTGACATAAGTGTGTTTTCTAAATGTGAGACACTGTTCTGTTTTGTAATTAATTTTTTGTGCAGCCATATTTATCCTCCCTCTATAAGTGATATCTTATGATATGTTTCTTTTTCTGTTTGACTTATTTCAAGTAGTATTATCGGACCTCAATCCACTCTTTATCCTTCTACTAGCCTTATTACATTGATTTCATGGTGAAGAGATATTCCATTGTACATAAGTACCACATTTTCTTTATCCATTGTTCTCTTTCCTGGGATATTTAAGGTGTACTGAAGTTGAGGTTCTTGTAAACAGAGTAGCCCTAAACTGTGGTGTGCTTGTGTCTTGTTGATATTTAGACTTCCCTAGATATACTCCCGTGATTGGAAGTGCCCTATGCTCTGTCGCTCTGTTTTTTAGATGATTTAGGAACCACCATACACTTCTCCAGAGTGGCTCTCGGCAGTTCACACACTGTCCATCAGCGTATAAAGGCTCCCTGTTCTCCATGGCCTGTCCTGCATTTCTGGTTTTTACAATTTTTTCGGATGGCCCTTTTGACCGGTGGGAAATGAGACTTCTTTGTTGTGCACATTTGCATTGCTTGCTTGCTTGCTTGCCCATAAAGTGCGTATGCGTTTTTTCCTGGATATATTCAGGAAAAAACGCATACTCCCTTTTGGGCCAACTGCATCATTGTCGAAATTCTGCCGCTTTTCATGTGCTTTAAAGGCGAGTCCAATCTATCTCTTGAAATCTGTTTCTTGCAATTCTGTCTTGCATTCAGATCCTCTTCTTTGCCTTACCTCAACATATTTTTGGACGTTAGTTTTCATTTATAACTCTGCAGGTTTGTGAATTGCAGTGACCCTGAGCTCCATTTTTTAAGTTGCTCTTTTGTGAGCTGGCCTCAAAACCGCAGGATTGCTTCAGGCCCTATTTTGGCTCCGGCGAGGCGGGCTGAGCCTTTTTTTAATTCTTATTCTTAATGGGAAATTAGAGTGACATGTGCCCGTCCAAACCCCTACAACTATTCTCTCATTGTTTCCCCCTGTTCCCGTTCATCCTCCTCACAATTTGCAAAATGTGTGAAACAGAAGTTTAAATGTGCTGATTCTCTAAGTGGGGAGATTCTAAGTAACGTGGCTGCAATGATGAACAGGAGCACCAGGAGAGGATAAATGAGGTGCATTTTAGACACATCTCCCGATCACATGGTGTACAGTCCTCTGGGTTTTCCATGCATGTTTTAGCTGTAGGAAGATTCCTTGAACCTGCAGATTTGGGACCCATTGAATGGGTACCAGGTAGTATTACTTTAAAGGGTGTGCATTTCCTCACCCAACCTCACATTTCTCTTAGCGCGAACAGTTTCCAGCCTTATGTCTCATCCTGCTGTGGGTCTAGATGTGTTCAATCCATGTTGCATCACCGTCCCTGAGGAAAAGTTGTAAGAGGTTTTCTCTGTCTCTCTGTCGTTTATTTTTTTCAATTTATTACTATATTGGTTACAGCTGATTTTCAAAGCTCTGTTTCTTGCTGCTGTACATCCACTTGATTCACGTACAGAGAGACATCAATAAATTCTTTTTCAGATTCTTACCAGTCATAGATATTCTTTTCCGGTGACTTGAGTGTGCTGAGTGCAGTTCTTTTAGCTACCGTGTAGGCCTTGTTGATTATCAGTTTGGTATTTGGAATGGTATCTTTGCTAATCTCAACCTCCTGGATGATGCCTCACCCCTCCCCACCTTTCCCGTTTAGCAGCCTTACGCATGTTTTCTACATATTTGACTATGTTTTTGTTTTGTAATTTATTTCATGTGTAGCCATTTTGGATTCCACCTTTAAGTGATATCTTATGATATGTGTCTTTTTCTTTTTGAATTATGTCACTTAGAATGATCATACGTAACTCCTCCGGAGTTGTTACAACTGGCCATATTTCATTGATTTCCAGGCTGAGTAATATTCCACTCTACATAAGTACCACATCTCTATCCATTTTTTCCCTCCAGAGACATTTAAGTTATATCCTAGTCGAGGATCTTTTAAACAGAGAGGCAGTAAACATTGGGGTGCCTGTGTCCTCTCGATTTTTGTTTTTCCCAAGATATACGCCCATGAGTGCAAGTGCCCTATGCTCTGTAGCTCATTTTTTAGATGCTTTAGTAAACACAATACACTTCTCCAGAATGGCCGTTGGCAATATACATTTCCACTATAAGCCTCACAGGGCTCCCTCTTCTCCTTGCCCTGTCCTGCATTTCTGGCGTTTACACTTTATGAGGATGGCTCTTCTGACTGATGCGAAGTGATATCTTTTGTAGTATTGATTTCCAGTGCCCACCTGTTTGGTTGGCTAAAAAAGTGTATGCCCTTTTCTTGAATATATACAGAAAAAAACGCATACAGCCTTTTTGGCCAACTGCAATGTCGGAAATGTTCAGCCCCTTTTCTTGTGCTTAATGGCGAGTCCTTTCTACCTCCTCAAATCCCTTTCCTGCCATTCTCCGTTGCTTGCCAATCCTTTTCTTTGACTTTCCTCAAGACATTTTTCAGTGATAGATATTTTCAACTCTGCAGTTTCGTGAATTTTACTGCCCCTGAGTTCCATTGTTCAACTTGTGTTTATGGGAACTGGCCACAAAGCAGTGGGATTTCCTCAAGCCCTATACTGTTTCCATGGGCAACCCTAGCCTTTGGTCAATTCATCTTCCTGATTGGAAATTAGAGTGACATGTGCCTGTCTGAACACCTAGGACTTGTCTCTCATTGTTCCTCATCCTTCCGCTTCATCCTCTGGACAAATTCCAAACTGTACGCAACAGGATGTTGACAGTGTTGACATCTCCAAGTGGGGGACTGTTAGTAAAGACGCTGGAGGGGTGAACCCGAGCACCAGGAGATGAGGAGATGAGATGCCTTTTCCAAACTCTTCCCGATCAGACGGTATACCATCCTCTGGATGTGACAGACATGTTTTAGCAGTAGGAAGAGTCCCATTCATGTAAGGAGAACACCAGGGCTTTTTCAAAATCAGTGTCTCCCCGAAACCCAAACTGGGGAGTTTTTTAAGCTACGGCTACACATATGTTCATTAAGGGCCTTGGGAAGTAGGCAGAGTCCAAACTTTAGATGACTGAAGTCTTCAGGGTCAGAAGCACTCACCACCGGCTTCCCTTAGGTTACACTTTAACTGTCATTGATAGATGATGTCAATAAAAATATCTGTTCTTTTTCCGATTATTTCCCCTTATAGGTTATTGCACAATATTGAGTGTAGTTCCCTGTGCTATACAGTAGTTCCTTGTTGATGATCTATTTTATACATAGCAGTGTGTATGTGTTAATTCCAAACTGTTAATTTATCCCTCCTCCCACCTTTCCCCTTTGGTAATAATAAATTATAAGATTTTATACTTCTCAGAAATGGGGGAGCTGAAAGAGAGGTATCATTTTCAATGGAAAAGCATTTAAAACAAGATTGAAGCTTTAACCAAGATTATTAGATGTACATCCTTGGAAAGAAATCACTTCATTTCTCTAATATTGACCTGACAAATAAGACAAACCTTTTCACTGAACTTGCTTATAATAAAGTGATGGAAATATCAAATGGAAGTGTTAGAAACATCTTATTTTACCCGAGCCTTATAAACTGTTCTATGTTAACTACAGTTTGGCTCACACATCTGTTCATTGAAGTTACAATAGTCTCAATTTCTGTTACTGATCCTCCAGAGTGGACCCCAACAAGGGTCCCCCTGCCCAGTGTCATTGGGGCCAACAGATCGAGACTGAGTTTGGTTCCCAAGCAAAGGAAACTTTATATTTTCATCAGAGAATGGAGAGGTGAGAGCATGCACTACCCCGTGGGCTGTGGGCTGGGCTGCTGTGTAGAGATCCTGTCAGAGTCAGTGAGAGGGAGGGGGTGGAGCTCTCAAGGGCCGGGTTGGCTGCAGCTCAGGCTCTATATCTCGGAGTCTGCACTGGGCCCCAGGAGCTGAGGTGTCGACCCAGCCATTCTGCACCAGGAAATCTGGTCTGAAGTGCCGGGTGTGGAACCTCTGCATGCGGGACCCTAGGAGCACGTGAAATTAGACAAAGCACAAAGGATAAAAAAGGTCAGACTTGACTTTATTGCCCAGATTCTATTTTTATCTCCCAGGGATTTTTAATGGGCTTTGCTGGGGACAAACCCCTCCTCTGCCTTTTGTCCCGTTCCTCATTCTTGGAGTGCTGAGGGTGCAGACCCTTCTTCTGTAACTGCTGAGTGCTGAGTTGGGAGCCCTCATACCAGGGGACGAGGGTCAGAACTTCTCCCCAGCAGCCTCCAGGTGACGTTGATTGGCCCCAGGACCCCTGCCTCCCTGCTCGTCCGCCTGAGCACCAGCATTGGAAGTGTTATAGATTCTAATGACCTTTAAGGGTCCAGGAAAGAGATGTGCAGAGACGCTGTGGGGGCCGGTTTCACCCCGCCCCACATTTGTTCGGCCACCTTAGGCTGACCGTTTCTGCCAGCCTAGATGCTCTGACCAGTAGTCTGCTCTTTCTTCAATTAGGCCCCTGAATTAACGTAAAAACAGCACCAGGTGTCAGAGCCCTGCCCGCTCAACTCCCAGACAGTCCAGGGTCAGTGGTGATCGAGGACCATGATGGCCACTGAGTCAACAGCCTTTTGAAGTAAACAGGAGTCCAGCCGGTCTTATTGGCCACCATCATCACGGTGTCTGTAGGCTTTTCTATGGTGACAGTGTGATATACGGTTCCCCCGCCAAGATTATTAGCTCCCCTCCGGGTGCAGGAAGTCCTGCAAGCAGTAGTCTACTCCTTCGGGACACACTATTGTTGTTTTATGAGAGAAACTCCAGGTCAAGTGATGTTCACATGAGTCGTCATGGTGCCCTGTTGCCCCCGGTTATCTCTCTGGATGTTGGAGTTGGAGGGCCTCCTCACTCGAGGTCGGTGTGCCCACGGAGCGAACCCTGCAACTTCAGGGCATGGTTGGTGATTAGGATCACCACGTGGGGTCCTTTTCCCTTAGGAGGGAGGTGGCCTTTTGGGCTGCTGATTTCCAGGTTTTTAGATACCGCCAGTATCTTGGCCAGATGTGGCAGTGGGCCAAGCCCCTTGGTGACTGTAGTTTATCCTACCTGGATGGCATTCTTGCGTTGTTCCATTTCAAGTGGTCCCAGTTTTTGCACTAATTCTCCAATGGCGATTCACCTTTCACCGGGAATGGAAAGGTCAAAGGGTTTAGCTCAATTAGGGAGTTCCAGGGCAAGGGTCTGAATTGACTGCTCTTTCCATTCTTGAAAGGCCACTTCTGGATTCTGTTCCAAAGGATCATCATCTTTTCCTTTCAGTGTTTCATATAGAGGCCCAGCTAGTAGACTGTAGTTAGGGATCCAGAAGCAGCAAACCCTGGCCTCCCCAGGAACCCCTAAGCTGTCTTCTAGTTTTAGAAAGGGGTAAGGCTGCAAATGGTTTCTTCCCTTTCCTGGGATGGGCTTCTCTGACCTTGTGTGAGAATGAAGCCCAGGCAGGTCACCGCAGTCTGTGATATTTGAGCTTTTTCTTGGACAACTTCTATCCTTTATTGGCTTGGTAGTTCAGAGGCCTCCTTAGTAGGGCTGGCGATCAGAATGTCGTCTGCATATTGAAGGAGGGTTTCCTTTTCCAGAGGTAGAACTTTTCGGTCGTTAGCTAAGCTTTCCCCAAAGATGGTGTGGGAATTTTTGAACCCTTGGGGCAAGACGGCCCGGAAGTATTGTTTTAGTTGTATGTTGAGTCCTGCCACTCACAAGCCAAAATTTCTTGTGACTCTGGGACTAATGGAATACAAAAGAAGGCATCATTGAAGACTAATACAGAATACCATGTCCTGGTGGTTGGTAGAATGACCAGCAGGGTGTAGGAATCAGGAGTAACTGGAGGTATATCCTCGGTGGCTTCACTGACTGTCCTGACATCCTTTACCAGGTCCCCAGCAGCCCATGGGGCTCTCGTGGTCAGGCCAATCCCAGGATATGAAGCTCTCCTGGGCAGGTACCCCACCCCCAACCCAGCCCACGGGGCTCTCATGGTCAGGCCCCTCCCAGGATACAGAGCTACCCTTGCAGGTACCGTGGCAGGGCTGGGCACACAGGAACCGTGCACATAGCCCTCATTGAAGAGCACCCCCAGCTCACCTGTCGCTCAGAGCTGACACAGAGCACCTCAGAGCAGAACTTGAACTAACAAACAGCAGCTCCGACAGGTCTGTGACCCTGGGCATCACTCTGTGTGGCCTCCCTCCACCTGGTCTTCCAGAGACTTCCACTGCACCCAGGGCACCAGGCCTCTGTCTCCAACCACCACCCACCCCTCCTCTCCCTGACTCCTGGGTTCGTCTCATTAGGAGAGGGTTTTCTTGAAGTTGTCTCCCACTCATGGGCCAGATAAAATGATTAGAAAACAAGCCAAAGCTGCAGCCCCTTGTCTATCCTGACTCTCAGGAGCCCACACCTGTTCCTTGGACCTGGCCCGTTCAGCAAGTTCCATTTTCTGCAACTGTGAGCCCCTGAGGGGTGATGATTGGCTACCTGGGCAGCCTTACCATGCCGGCCAGCCCTCCCCAGGTGTGCCTGGGTTGAGATCAATATAAATACCACTCCAGGCAGCAAAAGCCCCTGCAGCTGTGCCTGACGCCATTTTCTCTGCCCTGTCAGCAGTCTCGGGGCTGGGCTGGTGGGAGGGAGTGAGAGGCCACGGCTTTGTGGGTGGCCCAGTGTGAGTGGGGCTCTGCTGGACTTTCTGCAGCAGTTGCCAGGCTGCCACCTGCTAAAGAAGAGGATGTGTCACCCATACCTGCTGCTGGAATTTCTCCCTGGGCAGAGGTGAGGAAGGAAAAAAGCAGTGGGGGCAGGGACAGGACGGGTATCTCAGGCAGGGAAATGGAAATCTTCCAGAAGAGCACCCAGGGCCAGGACCATCCTGGCTGGCCTGCAGGCACCAAGTCAGCTGGCATGCTGTCACTCGTGTGGCTCCATGGCCCTTCCTCTAGGCTTTCAAGTCCTTGTATATATTCAGGTGTTTTACCTGGGAAGGGTGGGAACAGTTCAGCAGCAACTGGCCTGGGGCTCAGCTCACGTTTACTCACAGATGCCTCGGCACGGTGCCCCAGCTTTGCAATGAGGACGCTTGTTGTGTGGGGGCTGCTGGCTGAATGGGAGACGATTCCCCACCACTGACCAACTTCAGAATTGTTTACAACTGGAGCAAGTGCCCTGATACGGTTTTCCTCTGAGTAACTGGTGGGTTCTGTTTTTTTTTTCTCTTTTTCGTTTTTGGTTCAAGGTAGATTTTATTCCTCTTTTTTGTATTTACAGATATAAGCATGGAAATAATTTATTCATATAAATACATGTATGTGAAGGGAATAATTGTTTTTTCTGTTTTATTTTTTAAATTTTATTTCTTTTTAATTTTGAATTTTATTTTATATTTTTATACAGCAGGTTCTCATTGGTTATCTATTTTATACATATAAATGTTTACATGCCAATCCCAATCTCTCAACTCCTCCCACCACCACCCCTCCAAGAGCTTTCCCCCCTTGTTGTCCATACGATTGTTGTCTACATCTGTTGCTCTATTTATGCCTTGCAAAACGGTTAATCTGTACAGTTTTTCTAGGTTCCACATATATGCATGAATATACAAGATTTGTTTTTCTCTTTCTGACTTACTTCACTCTGTATGACAGTCTCTAGATCCATCGACGTCTCTACAAATGACCCAATTTCATTCCTTTCATGGCTTAGTAATATTCCATTTTATATATGTACCACAGCTTTATGCATTCGTCTGTCTGTGGGCATTTAGGTTGCTTCCATTACCTCGATATTGTAAATAGTGATGCAATGAACATTGCGGTGAATGTCTCTTTTTGATTTATGGTTTTGTCTGAGTATATGTTCAGTCCTGGGATTGCTGTATCATATGGTAATTCTATTATTAGTTTCTTAAGAAACTCCATATTGTTCTCCATAGTGACTGTATCAATTTATATTCCCAACAATAGTGGAAGAGGCTTCCTTTTCTCCACACCCTTTCCAGCATTTGTTGTTTGTAGATTTTCAGATGATGCCCATTCTAACAGGTGTGAGGTGATACCTCATTGTTGAGTCCATTTCGTTGAGCAAGGGGTAGGTCTTGTCTATTACATATTTGGCTTATGGAACGGTATCTGTGCTAATTTCAAACTCTGGTTTTATGCAGCACCCCAACTCACCTTTCCCCTTAAGCAAGCATAAGTTGGTTTTCTAAACTTGAGACCCTGTTCTGTTTTGTAATTCAGTTCATGTGTAGCCAAGTTTACATTCCGTGCATTAGTGATACCTTATGATGTTTCTTTTTCTGTGTGACTTATTTCACTTAGAATCATCATGCCTCAATCCACTCATTATGCTGGTACAGGCCTGGTGACACAGATTTCATTGCTGAGTGGTATTCTGTTGTACATAAGTACCGCAACTTCTTTATCAATTATTTGTTCTCTGGGATATTTAACTTGTACTGTAGAAGAGGCTCCTGTAAACAGAGCCGTTGTAAATTTTGGGGTGGCTGTGTCTTTTTGATTTTAATTTCCCTAAGCTATAGGACCATAAGTGGAAATGCCCTAGACTCTGTTGCTTTGTTTTTCAGATGTATCAGGAAACACCATACACTTCTCCAGAGTGGCTGTTGGCAATGTACATCCCGCCCATCAGCATAACAAGGCTCCTTTTTCCCCATGGCCTGTCTTGCCTTTCTGGATTTTACACTTTTCTCAGATGGCCCTTTAGACCGGGGGGAAGTGACACTTCATAGTAGTTCGGATTTCCATTGCAAGCTTGCTTGGTTTGCCAAAAAGGGCGTATGTGTTTGTTCCTGAATATATTCAGGAACAAACTCATACGCCCTTTGTTGCCAAGTGCATCATTGTCGATGTTCTGCCTCTTTTCCTATGCTTTAAATGCAATTCCAGTCTACCTCCTGAAATCGGTTTCCTGCAATTCTGCCCCGCTTTCAAGTCCTCTTCGCAGCCTTACTTCAATATATTTTTGGACGTTATCTGTCATTTATAACTCTGCAGGTTTGTGAATTACAGGGCCCCTGAGCTCCTTTCTTCAACTCGCTTTCTTGTGAGCTGGCCGCAAACCCGCAAGACTGCTTCAGGCCCTAATCTGCTTCTGGCAGGGCACGCTGAGCCTTTGGTTAATTCCTCTTCCTGGTGGGAAATGAGTGTTAAATATGCCCGTCCAGACACCTACCTCACTCTCAACCCCTTGGTGATGTGGGTCCTCTGGTTTGTGGCCACTTTTGCTGGGTTCCTCACCTTTCGATGATGTGGCCCCACTAGTGTGAGGACACTCCTGCTTGGTTCTCATCCACGTGGTTATGTGGACCCCCTGGTGAGAGTCTGTTCCTGGCTTTGTTCCTCACCCACCTGTGAGGGAGACCCTCTGCTGATAGGTCACCCCTGCATGGCTGGCACACATTGCCTTGGTGAAGTCAGCCGTGTGGTGGCAGTTGGAGCGTGCTGGGAATCTCTTCCCCCCGGTGATGAGGGCCCTCTTGCGTCAGGCCCTAACTGCTGGGCTCACCAACTTTTCTTAGTGAGCCCAGTGATGCTTTGGCACTCCTCTTAGGATCCCATCTCCATGGGGATGTGGGCCTTCTGCTCTGAGGTCCCAACGGCTGGGTTGTTCACATTTTCATGATGTGGGCTCTCTGGTGTTAGTTCACAGAAGCCTGGATCCCATAGCCTCTGTGCTCTTGGCTGCCTGCTGGGAGGTTCCAACTGCTGGATTCCTCACTTTTTTAATTTTTTGGGCCCTCTGTTGTGAGGATCCTCCTGCCTGCCTCACTCCCAGCCCCTTCGTGATGTGTGTCGTCTGGTTTGAGGCCACATGTGCTGGGTTCCTCACCTTTTGATGATGTGGGACCAATGGTCTTAGGAGACTCCTGCCTGGTTCACATCCCCTTGGTGATGTGGGTCCTCTGTTGAGAGTCTGATCCTGGCTGGGTTCCTCACCCATCTGTGAGGTAGGCCGTCTGATGTGAGGTCACTCTTGCCTGGCTTGCTCACCTCGCCTTGTGGACATGAGCCCTCTGGTGGCACTTGGAGCCTGCTGGGAGCCTCCTCTCCTCGGTGATGAGGGCCCTCTGGCGTCAGGCCCTAACTGCTGGGCTCCCCAACTTTTCTTAGTGAGCCCAGTGTTGCTCAAGCACTCCTCTTAGGTTCCCATCCCCATGGGGATGTGGGCCTTCTGCTCTGAGGTTCCAACGGCTGGGTTGATCACAATTTCATGATGTGGGCTCTCTGGTGTTAGTTCACTGTGGCCTGGATCCCATAGCCTCTGTGGTCTTGGCTGCCTGCTGGGAGGTTCCAACTGCTCGATTCCTCAACTTTTGTATTCTATGGGTCCTGTGTTGTGATGCTCCTCCTGCCTGCCTCACTCGCAACCCCTTCGTGATGTGGGTCTTCTGGTTTGAGGCCACATGTGCTGGGTTAGGCAACTTTCAATGATGTGGCCCCACTGGTGTGAGGACACTCCTGCCTGGTTCCCATCCCCTTGGTGATGTGGGCCTTCTGGTGACAGTCTTATCCTGGCTGGGTTCCTCACTCTTCTGTGAGGTAGGCCCTCTGCTGTGAGGTCAATCCTGCCTGACTTGCACACATCACCTTGGCGACGTGGGCCCTCTGTTGGCACATGGAACCTGCTGGGAGCCTCCTGCCCTCGGTGATGACGGCCCTCTAGCATCAGGTTCTAACTGCTGGGCTCCCCACGTTTTCTGATGTGAGCCCAGTGATGCCAGGACACTCCTGTCAGGTTCCCATCCCCATGGGGATGTGGGCTTTCTGCTCTGAGGTCCCAATGCCTGGGTTGCTCACAGTTTCATGATGTGGGCTCTCTGGTGTTAGTTAACTCCTGCCTGCATCCCATAGCTTCTGTGCTCTCGGCCGCCTGCTGGGAGGTTCCAAATGCTGGATTCCTCACTTTTTTTATTCTTTGGGCCCTCTGTTTTTAGGCTACTCCTACCTGCCTCACTCCCATCCCCTTTGTGATGTATGTCCTCTGATATGAGGCCACATGTGCTGGGTTCCTCACCTTTCGATGATGTGGCCCCACTGGTGGGAGGACAGTCCTGACTGGTTCCCATCCCCTTGGTGTTGTGGGCCCTCTGGTGAGAGTCTCATCCTGCCTCGGTTCCTCACCCTTCTGTGAGATAGGCCCTCTGCTGTGAGGTCACTACTGCCTGGCTGGTGCATGCCACCTTGTAGACGTGGGCCCTCTGTTGGCAGTTGGAACCTGCTGGGAGTCTCCTCCCCTCAGTTATGAGGGCCCCCTGGCATCAGGCCCTAACTGCTGGGCTCCTAACATTTTCTGATATGTGCTAAGTGGTGCAAAGCCACTCCTGCCAGGTTCCCATCCCAATGGGGATGTGGGCCTTCTGTTCTGAGGTCCCAACAGCTGGGCTGCTCACAGGTTCATGATGTGGGCCCTCTGCTGTGAGTTCACTGCGGCCTGGATCCCATAGCCTCGGTGCTCTGGGCCACTTGCTGGGAGGTTCCAACTGCTGGATTCCTCAACTTTTATATTCTATGGACCCTGTGTTGTGAGGCCAGTCCTGCCAGCCTCATTCCGAACCCCTTGGTGATGTGGTTCCTCTGGTTTGAGGACACATGTGCTGGGATCCTCACCTTTCGATGATGTTGTCTCACTGGTGTGGGGACACTCCTGCCTGGTTCCCATCCCCTTGGTGATGTGGGCCCTCTGGTGAGAGTCTGATCCTGGCTGTGTTCCTCACCCTTCTGTGAGGTGGGCCCTCTGCTGTGAGGTCACTCCTGCCAGGCTGGCACACATCACCTTGGTGATGTTGGCCCTCTGGTGGCAGCTGGAGCCTGCTGGGAGCCTCCTCCTCTCGGTGATGAGTGCCCTCTAGCGTCAGGCCCTAACTTCTGAGCACCCCACGTTTTCTGATGTGAGCCCAGTGATGCCAGGACACTCCTGTCATGTTCCCATCACCATGGGGATATGGGCCTTCTGCTCTGAGGTCCCAATGTCTGGGTTGCTCACAGTTTCATGATGTGGGCTGTCTGGTGTTAGTTCACTCTGGCCTGGTTCCTCTAGCCTCTGTGCTCTGGGCCGCCTGCTGGGAGGTTCCAACTGCTGGATTCCTCACCTTTCTTATTTTTGGGCCCTCTGTTATGAGGCTCCTCCTGCCTGCCTCACTCCCAGCCCCTTGGTGATGGGTGTCCTATGGTTTGAAGCCACATGTTCTGGGTTCCTCACCTTTAGATGATGTGGCCCTACTCATGTGAGGACACTCCTGCCTGGTTCCAATCCATTTGGTGATGTGGGCCCTCTGGTGCGAGTCTGATCCTGACTGGGTTCGTCACACTTCTCTGAGGTGGGCCCTCTGCTGTGAGGTCATTCGTGCCTGGTTGGCACACATCGCCTTGGCGACGTCAGCCCTCTGGTGGCAGTTGGAGCCTGCTGGGAGCCTCCTTCCCTTGGTGATGAGGGTCCTCTGGCGTCAGGCCCTAACTGCTGGTCGCTCAAAATTTTCTGATACGTTCTCAGTGGTGCGAGGACACTCCTACCAGAATTCCATCCCCATGGGGATGTGGGCCTCCTGCTCTGAGGTCCCAATGGCTGGGTTGCTCAGTTTCATGACATGGGCCCTCTTCTGTGAGTTCACTGTGGCCTGGATCCCATAGCCTCGGTGCTCTGGGCCGCCTGCTGGGAGGTTCCAACTGCTGGATTCCTCACTTTTTTATTCTATGTGCCCAGTGTTGTGAGGCTACTCCTGCCTGCCTCACTCCGAGGTCCTTGGTGATGTGGGTCCTCTGGTTTGAGGACACATGTGCTGAGTACCTCAGCTTTCGATGATGTGGCCCCACTGATGTGAAGACACTCCTGCCTGGTTCCCATCCCCTTGGTGATGTGGGCCCTCTGGTGAGAGTCTGATGTTGGCTGGGTTTCTCACCCTTCTGTGAGGTGGGACCTCTGCTGTGAGGTAACTCCTGCCTGGCATGCTCACGTTGCCTTGGCAATGTGAGCCCTCAGGTGGCAGTTGGAGCCTGCTGGGAATCTCCTCCCCTCAGTTATGAGAGCTCTGGATAAAACACATATGCCCTTTTTTGCCAAGTGCATTATTTTCCAAGTTCTGTCTCTTTTCCTATGCTTTAAGAGCTACTCCCGTGTACGTTCTGAAATCAGTTTCCAGCAATTCTGCCCCGCATTCAAGTCCTCTTCGCAGCCTTACTTCAGTATAATTTTGGATGATAGCTGTCATTTATAACTCCGCAGGTTTCTGAATTACAGTGCCCCTGAGCTCCTTTCTTCAACTCGCTTTCTTGTGAGCTGGCCGCAACACCGCAGGATCTCCTCAGGCCCTAATCTAGTTTCAGCATGGCACGCGGAGCCTTTGGTTCATTTGTCTTCCTGGTGAAAATGAGAGTTAAATTTGCCCGTCTAGACACCTACAGATAGTCTCCCATTGTTCTCCTTATTCCTGTTCATCTTCCGAATAAATTGCAAACTGGGCCAAACAGGAGGTTAAAGGCACTGACTCTCCAAGTGGGGAGAGTGTTAGTAAAGCGTCTGGAATGTTGCACCCGAGTACCAGGGGACGAAAACTGAGACACATTTGAACACGTTTCCCGATCACACGGTGGATCATACTCTGGGTTCCACATGCATGTTTAGCTGATGGAAGAATCCCTTAAACCTGGAGAGTTGAGACCCATGGAATGGGTACCATGCAATATGATTTCAAAGGGTCTGCATTTGCTCACCTAACCTCACCAATCCTATCACTGCTGCGTTTATGCCGCTGTACACATGATTGATTCTCTTTTGGAGACATATAAATCCATAGGTTTTAAGATTCTTACTAGTCAGGTATATTCTTAGGCGTTTATTATGGGGTGTTGAGTGCACTTCGTTGAGCAAGGAGTAGCTCTTGTCTATTACATATTTGGCTTACGGAACGGTATCTGTGCTAATTTCAATCTCTGGTTTTATGCAGCACCCCAACTCACCTTTCCCCTTAAGCAAGCATAAGTTGGTTTTCTACATTTGAGACCCTGTTCTGTTTTGTAATTCAGTTCCTTTGTAGCCAAGTTTACATTCCGTGTATTAGTGATATCTTATGATGCTTCTTTTTCTGTGTGACTTATTTCACTTACAATCATCGTACCTGAATCCACTCATTATGCTGCTACGGGCCTGATGACATAGATTTCATTGCTGAGTGATATTGCATTGTACGTAAGTACCACAACTTCTTTATCCATTTTTCGCTTTCTGTGATATTGAACTTGTACCCTAAACGAGGTTCTTGTAAACAGAGCCGGCCCAAACTTTGGGGTGGCTGTGTCTTTTTGATTTTAATTTCCCTAAGCTATAGGACCATATGTGGAAGTGCCCTAGGCTCTGTTGCTTTGTTTTTTAGATGTTTCAGGAAACACCATACACTTCTCCACAGTGGCTGTTGGCAATTTACATCCCGCCCATCAGCATAACAAGGCTCCCAGTTCTCCATGGCCTGTCCTGCCTTTCTGGATTTTACACTTTTTTCAGATGTCCCTTTTGACCGGGGGGCAGTGAGACTTCATTGTAGTGCAGATTTCCTTTGCAAGCTTGCTTGGTTGGCCAAAAAGGGCGTATGCGTTTTTTCCTGAATATATTCAGGAAAAAACGCATATGCCCTTTTTGGCCAAGTGCATCATTGTGGACGTTCTGCCTCTTTTCCTATGCTTTACATGCAATTCCAGTCTACCTCCTGAAATCGGTTTCCTGCAATTCTGCCCCGCTTTCAAGTCCTCTTGGCAGCCTTACTTCAATATATTTTTGGAAGATAGCTGTCATTTATAACTCTGCAGGTTTGTGAATTACAGTGCCCCTGAGCTCCTTTCTTCAACTCGCTTTCTTGTGAGCTGGCCGCAACACCGCAGGATTGCTTCAGACCCTAGTGTGGTTCCGGCATGGCATGCTGAGCCTTTGGTTAATTCCTCTTCCTGGTGGGAAATGAGAGTTAAATTTGCCTGTCCAGACACCTCCACCTAGTCTCTCATTGGTTCTCCCTATTCCTGTTCATTTTCCACAGAAATTGCAAACTGGCCAAACAGGAGGTTAAAGGCACTGACTCTCCAAGTGGGGAGAGTGTTAGTAAAGCGTCTGGAATGTTGCACCCGAGTACCAGGGGACAAAAACTGAGACACATTTGAACACGTTTCCCAATCACACCGTGGATCATACTTTGGGTTCCACATGCATGTTTTAGCTGAAGGAAAAATCCCTTAAACCTGGAGAGTTGAGACCCATGGAATGGGTACCATGCAATATGACTTCAAAGAGTCTGCATTTGCTCACCGAACCTCACCAATCCTATCACTGCTGCGCTTATGCCGCTGTACACACGCTTGATTCTCTTTCGGAGACATATAAATCCATAGGTTTTAAGATTCTTACTAGTCAGGTATATCCTTAGGCGTTTAATATGGGGTGTTGAGTCCACTTCGGTGAGCAAGTAATAGCTCTTGTCTATTATATATTTGGCTTATGGAACGGTATCTGTGCAAATTTCAATCTCTGGTTTCATGCAGCACCCCAACTCACCATTCCCCTTAAGCAAGCATAAGTTGCTTTTCTACATTTGAGACCCTGTTCTGTTTTGTAATTCAGTTCCTTTGTAGCCAAGTTTAAATTCCGTGTGTTAGTGATATCTTATGATGTTTCTTTTTCTGTGTGACTTATTTCACTTAGAATCATCGTACCTGAATCCACTCATTATGCTGCTACGGGCCTGATGACATAGATTTCATTGCTGAGTGATACTGCATTGTACGTAAGTACCGCAACTTCTTTATCCATTTTTCGCTTTCTGTGATATTCAACTTGTACCCTAAACGAGGTTCTTGTAAACAGAGCCGGCCCAAACTTTGGGGTGGCTGTGTCTTTTTGATTTTAATTTCCCTAAGCTATAGGACCATAAGTGGAAGTGTCCTAGGCTCTGTTGATTAGTTTTTTGGATGTTTCAGGAAACAACATACACTTCTCCAGAGTGGGTGTTGGCAGTTTACATCCCGCCCATCAGCATAAAAAGGCTCCCAGTTCTCCATGGCCTGTCCTGCCTTTCTGGATTTTATACTTTTTTCAGATAGCCCTTTTGACCGGGGGGCAGTGAGACTTCATTGTAGTGCAGATTTCCTTTGCAAGCTTGCTTGGTTGGCCAAAAAGTGCGTATGCGTTTTTTCCTGAATATGTTCAGGAAAAAACGCATACGCACTTTTTGGCCAAGTGCATCATTGTGGACGTTCTGCCTCTTTTCCTATGCTTTACATGCAATTCCAGTCTACCTCCTGAAATCGGTTTCCTGCAATTCTGCCCCGCTTTCAAGTCCTCTTGGCAGCCTTCCTTCAATATATTTTTGGACGATAGCTATCATTTATAACTCTGCAGGTTTGTGAATTACAGTGCCCCTGAGTTCCTTCCTTCAACTCGCTTTCTTGTGAGCTGGCTGCAACACCGCAGGATTGTTTCAGGCTCTAGTGTGCTTCTGGCATGCCACGCTGAGACTTTGGTTAATTCTTCTTCCTGGTGGGAAATGAGAGTTAAATTTACCCTTCCAGACACCTCCACCTAGTCTCTCATTGGTTCTCCCTATTCCTGTTCATCTTACGCAGAAATTGCAAACTCGGCCAAACAGGAGGTTAAAGGCACTCACTCTCCAAGTGGGGAGAGTGTTAGTAAAGCGTCTGGAATGTTGCACCCGAGTACCAGGGGACGAAAACTGAGACACATTTGAACACGTTTCCCGATCACACGGTGGATCATACTCTGGGTTCCACATGCATGTTTAGCTGAAGGAAGAATCCCTTAAACCTGGAGAGTTGAGACCCATGGAATGGGTACCATGCAATATGATTTCAAAGGGTCTGCATTTGCTCACCTAACCTCACCAATCCTATCACTGCTGCGTTTATGCCGCTGTACACACGATTGATTCTCTTTTGGAGACATATAAATCCATAGGTTTTAAGATTCTTACTAGTCAGGTATATTCTTAGGCGTTTATTATGGGGTGTTGAGTGCACTTCGTTGAGCAAGGAGTAGCTCTTGTCTATTACATATTTGGCGTACGGAACGGTATCTGTGCTAATTTCAATCTCTGGTTTTATGCAGCACCCCAACTCACCTTTCCCCTTAAGCAAGCATAAGTTGGTTTTCTACATTTGAGACCCTGTTCTGTTTTGTAATTCAGCTCCTTTGTAGCCAAGTTTACATTCCGTGTATTAGTGATATCTTATGATGCTTCTTTTTCTGTGTGACTTATTTCACTTACAATCATCGTACCTGAATCCACTCATTATGCTGCTACGGGCCTGATGACATAGATTTCATTGATGAGTGATATTGCATTGTACGTAACTACCACAACTTCTTTATCCATTTTTCACTTTCTGTGATATTGAACTTGTATCGTAAACGAGGTTCTTGTAAACAGAGCCGGCCCAAACTTTGGGGTGGCTGTGTCTTTTTGATTTTAATTTCCCTAAGCTATAGGACCATATGTGGAAGTGCCCTAGGCTCTGTTGCTTTGTTTTTTAGATGTTTCAGGAAACACCATACACTTCTCCACAGTGGCTGTTGGCAATTTCCATCCCGCCCATCAGCATAACAAGGCTCCCAGTTCTCCATGGCCTGTCCTGCCTTTCTGGATTTTACACTTTTTTCAGATGGCCCTTTTGACCGGGGGGCAGTGAGACTTCATTGTAGTGCAGATTTCCTTTGCAAGCTTGCTTGGTTGGCCAAAAAGGACGTATGCGTTTTTTCCTGAATATATTCAGGAAAAAACGCATACGCCCTTTTTGGCCAAGTGCATCATTGTGGACATTCTGCCTCTTTTCCTATGCTTTACATGCAATTCCAGTCTACCTCCTGAAATCGGTTTCCTGCAATCGTGCCCTGCTTTCAACTCCTCTTGGCAGCCTTCCTTCAATATATTTTAGGACGATAGCTGTCATTTATAACTCTGCAGGTTTGTGAATTACAGTGCCCCTTAGCTCCTTTCTTCAACTCGCTTTCTTGTGAGCTGGCCGCAACACCACAGGATTGCTTCAGTCCCTAGTTTGGTTCCGGCATGGCATGTTGAGCCTTTGGTTAATTCCTCTTCCTGGTGGGAAATGAGAGTTAAATTTGCCCGTCCAGACACCTCCACCTAGTCTCTCCTTGGTTCTCCCTATTCCTGTTCATTTTCCACAGAAATTGCAAACTGGGCCAAACAGGAGTTTAAAGGCACTGACTCTCCAAGTGGGGAGAGTGTTAGTAAAGCGTCTGGAATGTTGCACCCGAGTACCAGGGGACGAAAACTGAGACACATTTGAACACGTTTCCCGATGACACCGTGGATCATACTCTGGGTTCCACATGCATGTTTTAGCTGAAGGAAGAATACCTTAAACCTGGAGAGTTGAGACCCATGGAATGGGTACCATGCAATATGACTTCAAAGAGTTTGCATTTGCTCACCGAACCTCACCAATCCTATCACTGCTGCGTTTATACCGCTGTACACACGCTTGATTCTCTTTCGGAGACATATAAATCCATAGGTTTTAAGATTCTTACTAGTCAGGTATATTCTTAGGCGTTTAATATGGTGTGTTGAGTCCACTTCGTTGAGCAAGTAATAGCTCTTGTCTATTACATATTTGGCTTATGGAACGGTATCTGTGCAAATTTCAATCTCTGGTTTCATGCAGCACCCCAACTCACCATTCCCCTTAAGGAAGCATAAGTTGGTTTTCTGCATTTGAGACCCTATTCTGTTTTGTAATTCAGTTCCTTTGTAGCCAAGTTTAAATTCCGTGTGTTAGTGATATCTTATGATGTTTCTTTTTCTGTGTGACTTATTTCACTTAGAATCATCATACCTGAATCCACTCATTATGCTGCTACGGGCCTGATGACATAGATTTCATTGCTGAGTGATACTGCATTGTACGTAAGTACCACAACTTCTTTATCCATTTTTCGCTTTCTGTGATATTCAACTTGTACCGTAAACGAGGTTCTTGTAAACAGAGCCGGCCCAAACTTTGGGGTGGCTGTGTCTTTTTGATTTTAATTTCCCTAAGCTATAGGACCATAAGTGGAAGTGTCCTAGGCTTTGTTGCTTTGTTTTTTGGATGTTTCAGGAAACAACATACACTTCTCCAGAGTGGGTGTTGGCAATTTACATCCCACCCATCAGCATAACAAGGCTCCCAGTTCTCCATGGCCTGTCCTGCCTTTCTGGATTTTACACTTTTTTCAGATAGCCCTTTTGACCGGGGGGCAGTGAGACTTCATTGTAGTGCAGATTTCCTTTGCAAGCTTGCTTGGTTGGCCAAAAAGGGCGTATGCGTTTTTTCCTGAATATGTTCAGGAAAAAACGCATACGCCCTTTTTGGCCAAGTGCATCATTGTGGACCTTCTGCCTCTTTTCCTATGGTTTACATGCAATTCCAGTCTACCTCCTGAAATCGGTTTCCTGCAATTCTGCCCCACTTTCAAGTCCTCTTGGCAGCCTTCCTTCAATATATTTTTGGACGATAGCTGTCATTTATAACTCTGCCGGTTTGTGAATTACAGTGCCCCTGAGTTCCTTCCTTCAACTCGCTTTCTTGTGAGCTGGCTGCAACACCGCAGGATTGTTTCAGGCCCTAGTGTGCTTCTGGCATGCCACGCTGAGCCTTTGGTTAATTCTTCTTCCTGGTGGGAAATGAGAGTTAAATTTACCCTTCCAGACACCTCCACCTAGTCTCTCATTTGTTCTCCCTATTCCTGTTCATCTTACGCAGAAATTGCAAACTCGGCCAAACAGGAGGTTAAAGGCACTCACTCTCCAAGTGGGGAGAGTGTTAGTAAAGCGTCTGGAATGTTGCACCCGAGTACCAGGGGACGAAAACTGAGACACATTTGAACACGTTTCCCGATCACACGGTGGATCATACTCTGGGTTCCACATGCATGTTTAGCTGAAGGAAGAATCCCTTAAACCTGGAGAGTTGAGACCCATGGAATGGGTACCATGCAATATGATTTCAAAGGGTCTGCATTTGCTCACCTAACCTCACCAATCCTATCACTGCTGCGTTTATGCCGCTGTACACACGATTGATTCTCTTTTGGAGACATATAAATCCATAGGTTTTAAGATTCTTACTAGTCAGGTATATTCTTAGGCCTTTATTATGGGGTGTTGAGTGCACTTCGTTGAGCAAGGAGTAGCTCTTGTCTATTACATATTTGGCGTACGGAACGGTATCTGTGCTAATTTCAATCTCTGGTTTTATGCAGCACCCCAACTCACCTTTCCCCTTAAGCAAGCATAAGTTGGTTTTCTACATTTGAGACCCTGTTCTGTTTTGTAATTCAGCTCCTTTGTAGCCAAGTTTACATTCCGTGTATTAGTGATATCTTATGATGCTTCTTTTTCTGTGTGACTTATTTCACTTACAATCATCGTACCTGAATCCACTCATTATGCTGCTACGGGCCTGATGACATAGATTTCATTGATGAGTGATATTGCATTGTACGTAACTACCACAACTTCTTTATCCATTTTTCACTTTCTGTGATATTGAACTTGTACCGTAAACGAGGTTCTTGTAAACAGAGCCGGCCCAAACTTTGGGGTGGCTGTGTCTTTTTGATTTTAATTTCCCTAAGCTATAGGACCATATGTGGAAGTGCCCTAGGCTCTGTTGCTTTGTTTTTTAGATGTTTCAGGAAACACCATACACTTCTCCACAGTGGCTGTTGGCAATTTCCATCCCGCCCATCAGCATAACAAGGCTCCCAGTTCTCCATGGCCTGTCCTGCCTTTCTGGATTTTACACTTTTTTCAGATGGCCCTTTTGACCGGGGGGCAGTGAGACTTCATTGTAGTGCAGATTTCCTTTGCAAGCTTGCTTGGTTGGCCAAAAAGGACGTATGCGTTTTTTCCTGAATATATTCAGGAAAAAACGCATACGCCCTTTTTGGCCAAGTGCATCATTGTGGACATTCTGCCTCTTTTCCTATGCTTTACATGCAATTCCAGTCTACCTCCTGAAATCGGTTTCCTGCAATCCTGCCCTGCTTTCAACTCCTCTTGGCAGCCTTCCTTCAATATATTTTAGGACGATAGCTGTCATTTATAACTCTGCAGGTTTGTGAATTACAGTGCCCCTTAGCTCCTTTCTTCAACTCGCTTTCTTGTGAGCTGGCCGCAACACCACAGGATTGCTTCAGGCCCTAGTTTGGTTCCGGCATGGCATGTTGAGCCTTTGGTTAATTCCTCTTCCTGGTGGGAAATGAGAGTTAAATTTGCCCGTCCAGACACCTCCACCTAGTCTCTCCTTGGTTCTCCCTATTCCTGTTCATTTTCCACAGAAATTGCAAACTGGGCCAAACAGGAGTTTAAAGGCACTGACTCTCCAAGTGGGGAGAGTGTTAGTAAAGCGTCTGGAATGTTGCACCCGAGTACCAGGGGACGAAAACTGAGACACATTTGAACACGTTTCCCGATGACACCGTGGATCATACTCTGGGTTCCACATGCATGTTTTAGCTGAAGGAAGAATACCTTAAACCTGGAGAGTTGAGACCCATGGAATGGGTACCATGCAATATGACTTCAAAGAGTTTGCATTTGCTCACCGAACCTCACCAATCCTATCACTGCTGCGTTTATACCGCTGTACACACGCTTGATTCTCTTTCGGAGACATATAAATCCATAGGTTTTAAGATTCTTACTAGTCAGGTATATTCTTAGGCGTTTAATATGGTGTGTTGAGTCCACTTCGTTGAGCAAGTAATAGCTCTTGTCTATTACATATTTGGCTTATGGAACGGTATCTGTGCAAATTTCAATCTCTGGTTTCATGCAGCACCCCAACTCACCATTCCCCTTAAGGAAGCATAAGTTGGTTTTCTGCATTTGAGACCCTATTCTGTTTTGTAATTCAGTTCCTTTGTAGCCAAGTTTAAATTCCGTGTGTTAGTGATATCTTATGATGTTTCTTTTTCTGTGTGACTTATTTCACTTAGAATCATCATACCTGAATCCACTCATTATGCTGCTACGGGCCTGATGACATAGATTTCATTGCTGAGTGATACTGCATTGTACGTAAGTACCACAACTTCTTTATCCATTTTTCGCTTTCTGTGATATTCAACTTGTACCGTAAACGAGGTTCTTGTAAACAGAGCCGGCCCAAACTTTGGGGTGGCTGTGTCTTTTTGATTTTAATTTCCCTAAGCTATAGGACCATAAGTGGAAGTGTCCTAGGCTTTGTTGCTTTGTTTTTTGGATGTTTCAGGAAACAACATACACTTCTCCAGAGTGGGTGTTGGCAATTTACATCCCACCCATCAGCATAACAAGGCTCCCAGTTCTCCATGGCCTGTCCTGCCTTTCTGGATTTTACACTTTTTTCAGATAGCCCTTTTGACCGGGGGGCAGTGAGACTTCATTGTAGTGCAGATTTCCTTTGCAAGCTTGCTTGGTTGGCCAAAAAGGGCGTATGCGTTTTTTCCTGAATATGTTCAGGAAAAAACGCATACGCCCTTTTTGGCCAAGTGCATCACTGTGGACCTTCTGCCTCTTTTCCTATGGTTTACATGCAATTCCAGTCTACCTCCTGAAATCGGTTTCCTGCAATTCTGCCCCACTTTCAAGTCCTCTTGGCAGCCTTCCTTCAATATATTTTTGGACGATAGCTGTCATTTATAACTCTGCCGGTTTGTGAATTACAGTGCCCCTGAGTTCCTTCCTTCAACTCGCTTTCTTGTGAGCTGGCTGCAACACCGCAGGATTGTTTCAGGCCCTAGTGTGCTTCTGGCATGCCACGCTGAGCCTTTGGTTAATTCTTCTTCCTGGTGGGAAATGAGAGTTAAATTTACCCTTCCAGACACCTCCACCTAGTCTCTCATTGGTTCTCCCTATTCCTGTTCATCTTACGCAGAAATTGCAAACTCGGCCAAACAGGAGGTTAAAGGCACTCACTCTCCAAGTGGGGAGAGTGTTAGTAAAGCGTCTGGAATGTTGCACCCGAGTACCAGGGGACGAAAACTGAGACACATTTGAACACGTTTCCCGATCACACGGTGGATCATATTCTGGGTTCCACATGCATGTTTAGCTGAAGGAAGAATCCCTTAAACCTGGAGAGTTGAGACCCATGGAATGGGTACCATGCAATATGATTTCAAAGGGTCTGCATTTGCTCACCTAACCTCACCAATCCTATCACTGCTGCGTTTATGCCGCTGTACACACGATTGATTCTCTTTTGGAGACATATAAATCCATAGGTTTTAAGATTCTTACTAGTCAGGTATATTCTTTGGCCTTTATTATGGGGTGTTGAGTGCACTTCGTTGAGCAAGGAGTAGCTCTTGTCTATTACATATTTGGCTTATGGAACGGTATCTGTGCTAATTTCAATCTCTGGTTTTATGCAGCACCCCAACTCACCTTTCCCCTTAAGCAAGCATAAGTTGGTTTTCTACATTTGAGACCCTGTTCTGTTTTGTAATTCAGTTCCTGTGTAGCCAAGTTTACATTCCGTGTAGTAGTGATATCTTATGATGTTTCTTTTTCTGTGTGATTTATTTCACTTAGAATCATCATACCTGAATCCACTCATTATGCTGCTACGGGCCTGATGACATAGATTTCATTGCTGAGTGATATTGCATTGTACGTAAGTTCCACAACTTCTTTATCCATTTTTCGCTTTCTGTGATATTGAACTTGTAAGGTAAATGAGGTTCTTGTAAACAGAGCCATCCCAAACTTTGGGGTGGCTGTGTCTTTTTGATTTTAATTTCCCTAAGCTATAGGACCATATGTGGAAGTGCCCTAGGCTCTGTTGCTTTGTTTTTTAGATGTTTCAGGAAACACCATATACTTCTCCAGAGTGGGTGTTGGCAATTTAAATCCCGCCCATCAGCATAACAAGGCTCCCAGTTCTCCATGGCCTGTCCTGCCTTTCTGGATTTTACACTTTTTTCAGATGGCCCTTTTGACCGGGGGGCAGTGAGACTTCATTGTAGTGCAGATTTCCTTTGCAAGCTTGCTTGGTTGGCCAAAAAGGATGTATGCGTTTTTTCCTGAATATATTCAGGAAAAAACGCATACGCCCTTTTTGGCCAAGTGCATTATTGTGGACATTCTGCCTCTTTTCCTATGCTTTACATGCAATTCCAGTCTACCTCCTGAAATCGGTTTCCTGCAATCCTGCCCCGCTTTCAACTCCTCTTGGCAGCCTTCCTTCAATATATTTTAGGACGATAGCTGGCATTTATAACTCTGCAGGTTTGTGAATTACAGTGCCCCTTAGCTCCTTTCTTCAACTCGCTTTCTTGTGAGCTGGCCGCAACACCACAGGATTGCTTCAGGCCCTAGTTTGGTTCCGGCATGGCATGTTGAGCCTTTGGTTAATTCCTCTTCCTGGTGGGAAATGAGAGTTAAATTTGCCCGTCCAGACACCTCCACCTAGTCTCTCCTTGGTTCTCCCTATTCCTGTTCATTTTCCACAGAAATTGCAAACTGGGCCAAACAGGAGTTTAAAGGCACTGACTCTCCAAGTGGGGAGAGTGTTAGTAAAGCGTCTGGAATGTTGCACCCGAGTACCAGGGGACGAAAACTGAGACACATTTGAACACGTTTCCCGATGACACCGTGGATCATACTCTGGGTTCCACATGCATGTTTTAGCTGAAGGAAGAATACCTTAAACCTGGAGAGTTGAGACCCATGGAATGGGTACCATGCAATATGACTTCAAAGAGTTTGCATTTGCTCACCGAACCTCACCAATCCTATCACTGCTGCGTTTATACCGCTGTACACACGCTTGATTCTCTTTCGGAGACATATAAATCCATAGGTTTTAAGATTCTTACTAGTCAGGTATATTCTTAGGCGTTTAATATGGTGTGTTGAGTCCACTTCGTTGAGCAAGTAATAGCTCTTGTCTATTACATATTTGGCTTATGGAACGGTATCTGTGCAAATTTCAATCTCTGGTTTCATGCAGCACCCCAACTCACCATTCCCCTTAAGGAAGCATAAGTTGGTTTTCTGCATTTGAGACCCTATTCTGTTTTGTAATTCAGTTCCTTTGTAGTCAAGTTTAAATTCCGTGTGTTAGTGATATCTTATGATGTTTCTTTTTCTGTGTGACTTATTTCACTTAGAATCATCATACCTGAATCCACTCATTATGCTGCTACGGGCCTGATGACATAGATTTCATTGCTGAGTGATATTGCATTGTACGTAAGTACCACAACTTCTTTATCCATTTTTCGCTTTCTGTGATATTGAACTTGTACCGTAAACGAGGTTCTTGTAAACAGAGCCATCCCAAACTTTGGGGTGGCTGTGTCTTTTTGATTTTAATTTCCCTAAGCTATAGGACCATATGTGGAAGTGCACTAGGCTCTGTTGCTTTGTTTTTTAGATGTTTCAGGAAACACCATACACTTCTCCACAGTGGCTGTTGGCAATTTACATCCCGCCCATCAGCATAACAAGGCTCCCAGTTCTCCATGGCCTGTCCTGCCTTTCTGGATTTTACACTTTTTTCAGGTGGCCCTTTTGACCGGGGGGCAGTGAGACTTCATGGTAGTGCAGATTTCCTTTGCAAGCTTGCTTGGTTGGCCAAAAAGGGCGTATGCGTTTTTTCCTGAATATATTCAGGAAAAAACGCATACGCCCTTTTTGGCCAAGTGCATCATTGTGGACGTTCTGCCTCTTTTCCTATGCTTTACATGCAATTCCAGTCTACCTCCTGAAATCGGTTTCCTGCAATTCTGCCCCGCTTTCAAGTCCTCTTGGCAGCCTTACTTCAATATATTTTTGGAAGATAGCTGTCATTTATAACTCTGCAGGTTTGTGAATTACAGTGCCCCTGAGCTCCTTTCTTCAACTCGCTTTCTTGTGAGCTGGCCGCAACACCGCAGGATTGCTTCAGACCCTAGTGTGGTTCCGGCATGGCATGCTGAGCCTTTGTTTAATTCCTCTTCCTGGTGGGAAATGAGAGTTAAATTTGCCTGTCCAGAAACCTCCACCTAGTCTCTCATTGGTTCTCCCTATTCCTGTTCATTTTCCACAGAAATTGCAAACTGGCCAAACAGGAGGTTAAAGGCACTGACTCTCCAAGTGGGGAGAGTGTTAGTAAAGCGTCTGGAATGTTGCACCCGAGTACCAGGGGACGAAAACTGAGACACATTTGAACACGTTTCCCGATCACACGGTGGATCATACTCTGGGTTCCACATGCATGTTTTAGCTGAAGGAAGAATCCCTTAAACCTGGAGAGTTGAGACCCATGGAATGGGTACCATGCAATATGACTTCAAAGGGTCTGCATTTGCTCACCGAACCTCACCAGTCCTATCACTGCTGCGTTTATGCCGCTGTACACACGCTTGATTCTCTTTCAGAGACATATAAATCCATAGGTTTTAAGATTCTTACTACTCAGGTATATTCTTAGCCGTTTAATATGGGGTGTTGAGTCCACTTCGTTGAGCAAGGAGTAGCTCTTGTCTATTACATATTTGGCTTATGGAACGGTATCTGTGCTAATTTCAATCTCTGGTTTTATGCACCACCCCAACTCACCTTTCCACTTAAGCAAGCATAACTTGGGTTTCTACTTTTGAGACCCTGTTCTGTTTTGTAATTCAGTTCCTGTGTAGCCAAGTTTACATTCCGTATATTAGTGATACCTTATGATATTTCTTTTTCTGTGTGACTTATTTCACTTAGAATCATCGTACCTGAATCCACTCATTATGCTGCTACGGGCCTGATGACATAGATTTCATTGCTGAGTGATATTGCATTGTACGTAAGTTCCACAACTTCTTTATCCATTTTTCGCTTTCTGTGATATTGAACTTGTAAGGTAAATGAGGTTCTTGTAAACAGAGCCGTCCCAAACTTTGGGGTGGCTGTGTCTTTTTGATTTTAATTTCCCTAAGCTATAGGACCATATGTGGAAGTGCCCTAGGCTCTGTTGCTTTGTTTTTTAGATGTTTCAGGAAACACCATATACTTCTCCAGAGTGGGTGTTGGCAATTTAAATCCCGCCCATCAGCATAACAAGGCTCCCAGTTCTCCATGGCCTGTCCTGCCTTTCTGGATTTTACACTTTTTTCAGATGGCCCTTTTGACCGGGGGGCAGTGAGACTTCATTGTAGTGCAGATTTCCTTTGCAAGCTTGCTTGGTTGGCCAAAAAGGACGTATGCGTTTTTTCCTGAATATATTCAGGAAAAAACGCATACGCCCTTTTTGGCCAAGTGCATCATTGTGGACATTCTGCCTCTTTTCCTATGCTTTACATGCAATTCCAGTCTACCTCCTGAAATCGGTTTCCTGCAATCCTGCCCCGCTTTCAACTCCTCTTGGCAGCCTTCCTTCAATATATTTTAGGACGATAGCTGTCATTTATAACTCTGCCGGTTTGTGAATTACAGTGCCCCTGAGTTCCTTCCTTCAACTCGCTTTCTTGTGAGCTGGCTGCAACACCGCAGGATTGTTTCAGGCCCTAGTGTGCTTCTGGCATGCCACGCTGAGCCTTTGGTTAATTCTTCTTCCTGGTGGGAAATGAGAGTTAAATTTACCCTTCCAGACACCTCCACCTAGTCTCTCATTGGTTCTCCCTATTCCTGTTCATCTTACGCAGAAATTGCAAACTCGGCCAAACAGGAGGTTAAAGGCACTCACTCTCCAAGTGGGGAGAGTGTTAGTAAAGCGTCTGGAATGTTGCACCCGAGTACCAGGGGACGAAAACTGAGACACATTTGAACACGTTTCCCGATCACACGGTGGATCATACTCTGGGTTCCACATGCATGTTTAGCTGAAGGAAGAATCCCTTAAACCTGGAGAGTTGAGACCCATGGAATGGGTACCATGCAATATGATTTCAAAGGGTCTGCATTTGCTCACCTAACCTCACCAATCCTATCACTGCTGCGTTTATGCCGCTGTACACACGATTGATTCTCTTTTGGAGACATATAAATCCATAGGTTTTAAGATTCTTACTAGTCAGGTATATTCTTTGGCCTTTATTATGGGGTGTTGAGTGCACTTCGTTGAGCAAGGAGTAGCTCTTGTCTATTACATATTTGGCTTATGGAACGCTATCTGTGCTAATTTCAATCTCTGGTTTTATGCACCACCCCAACTCACCTTTCCACTTAAGCAAGCATAACTTGGGTTTCTACTTTTGAGACCCTGTTTTGTTTTGTAATTCAGTTCCTGTGTAGCCAAGTTTACATTCCATATATTAGTGATACCTTATGATATTTCTTTTTCTGTGTGACTTATTTCACTTAGAATCATCGTACCTGAATCCACTCATTATGCTGCTACGGGCCTGATGACATAGATTTCATTGCTGAGTGATATTGCATTGTACGTAAATACCACAACTTCTTTATCCATTTTTCGCTTTCTGTGATATTCAACTTGTACCGTAAACGAGGTTCTTGTAAACAGAGCCGTCCCAAACTTTGGGGTGGCTGTGTCTTTTTGATTTTAATTTCCCTAAGCTATAGGACCATAAGTGGAAGTGCCCTAGGCTCTGTTGCTTTGTTTTTTCGATGTTTCAGGAAACACCATACACTTCTCCAGAGTGGCTGCTGGCAATTTACATCCCACCCATCAGCATAACAAGGCTCCCAGTTCTCCATGGCCTGTCCTGCCTTTCTGGATTTTACACTTTTTTCAGATGGCCCTTTTGACTGAGGGGCAGTGAGACTTCATTGTAGTGCAGATTTCCTTTGCAAGCTTGCTTGGTTGGCCAAAAAGGGCGTATGCGTTTTTTCCTGAATATATTCAGGAAAAAACGCATACGCCCTTTTTGGCCAAGTGCATCATTGTCGACGTTCTGAGTGTTTTCATATGTTTTCAGTGCAATTCCTGTCTACCTCCTGAAATCGGTTTCCTGCAGTTCTGCCTTGCTCTCAGTGCCTCTTCATAGCCTTACCTCAATATACTTTTGGAAAATAGTTGGCCTTTATAACGCTGCAGGTTTTTGAATTGCAGTGGCCCTTAGCTCCATTTTTCAGCTCTTATTTTTGTGATCTTGCCTCATATCCACAGGATTTCTTCAGGACCTATTCTTCTTCTGGGACGCCTTGCTCTGCCTTTGGTTAATTCTTCCTCCTGATGTGAAATTAGAGTGACATGTGCCCATTGAAACCGCTACAGCTATTTTCTCACTGGTTCCCCCTATTCCCATTCATCCTCCGCACTAACTGCAGACTGTGCGATACCGGAACTTCAAGGCATTGACTCTCCATGTGGAGATGTTGTTAGTAAAGTGGCTGGAATGTTGATCCGGAGCCCCAGGAGAGGAAAATGAGGTGCATTTTAGAAACCTTTCCCGATCATATGGTATACCATCCGCTGGATTTCCCATGCATGGTTTAGCTGTAGGAAGATTCCCTTCAACTTGGAGTGTTGGGACCCTTGGAATAAGTAGCATGAAGTATTGCATTAAACTTTCGGCAGTTGCTCACCAAAGCTCTCCAATCCTTTCAGCCCCAAGTGTCCAGCCTTATGTCTTATCCAGCTGTGGGTTTATATGTGGTCATTCCAGGTTGCATCACAGCCCCTGAGCGAATTTTGTAAGAATTTTTCTCTCTTTCATTGTTTCTGCGTTTTGGTTTTAAAATTTATTTCTATAATGGGGTTTAGCTCATTTTCACTGCTGTGTTTGTGCCGCTCTGCGCACACTTGATTCCCTTATGGAGATATATCAATACATGGGTTTTAAGATTCTTATTACTCAGATATATTTCTCTGTGGTGTATAGGGTGTGTTGAGGCCAGTTCATTGAGCGAGGTGTAGATCTTGTCTGATACCTATTTGGTTTATTGAACGGTATCTGTGCTAATTTCAAACTCTGGTTTTATGCATCACCCCACCTCTCCTTTCCCCTTAAGCTGACATAAGTGTGTTTTCTAAATGTGAGACACTGTTCTGTTTTGTAATTAATTTTTTGTGCAGCCATATTTATCCTCCCTCTATAAGTGATATCTTATGATATGTTTCTTTTTCTGTTTGACTTATTTCAAGTAGTATTATCGGACCTCAATCCACTCTTTATCCTTCTACTAGCCTTATTACATTGATTTCATGGTGAAGAGATATTCCATTGTACATAAGTACCACATTTTCTTTATCCATTGTTCTCTTTCCTGGGATATTTAAGGTGTACTGAAGTTGAGGTTCTTGTAAACAGAGTAGCCCTAAACTGTGGTGTGCTTGTGTCTTGTTGATATTTAGACTTCCCTAGATATACTCCCGTGATTGGAAGTGCCCTATGCTCTGTCGCTCTGTTTTTTAGATGATTTAGGAACCACCATACACTTCTCCAGAGTGGCTCTCGGCAGTTCACACACTGTCCATCAGCGTATAAAGGCTCCCTGTTCTCCATGGCCTGTCCTGCATTTCTGGTTTTTACAATTTTTTCGGATGGCCCTTTTGACCGGTGGGAAATGAGACTTCTTTGTTGTGCACATTTGCATTGCTTGCTTGCTTGGTTGCCCATAAAGTGCGTATGCGTTTTTTCCTGGATATATTCAGGAAAAAACGCATACTCCCTTTTGGGCCAACTGCATCATTGTCGAAATTCTGCCGCTTTTCATGTGCTTTAAAGGCGAGTCCAATCTATCTCTTGAAATCTGTTTCTTGCAATTCTGTCTTGCATTCAGATCCTCTTCTTTGCCTTACCTCAACATATTTTTGGACATTAGTTTTCATTTATAACTCTGCAGGTTTGTGAATTGCAGTGACCCTGAGCTCCATTTTTTAAGTTGCTCTTTTGTGAGCTGGCCTCAAAACCGCAGGATTGCTTCAGGCCCTATTTTGGCTCCGGCGAGGCGGGCTGAGCCTTTTTTTAATTCTTATTCTTAATGGGAAATTAGAGTGACATGTGCCCGTCCAAACCCCTACAACTATTCTCTCATTGTTTCCCCCTGTTCCCGTTCATCCTCCTCACAATTTGCAAAATGTGTGAAACAGAAGTTTAAATGTGCTGATTCTCTAAGTGGGGAGATTCTAAGTAACGTGGCTGGAATGATGAACAGGAGCACCAGGAGAGGATAAATGAGGTGCATTTTAGACACATCTCCCGATCACATGGTGTACAGTCCTCTGGGTTTTCCATGCATGTTTTAGCTGTAGGAAGATTCCTTGAACCTGCAGATTTGGGACCCATTGAATGGGTACCAGGTAGTATTACTTTAAAGGGTGTGCATTTCCTCACCCAACCTCACATTTCTCTTAGCGCGAACAGTTTCCAGCCTTATGTCTCATCCTGCTGTGGGTCTAGATGTGTTCAATCCATGTTGCATCACCGTCCCTGAGGAAAAGTTGTAAGAGGTTTTCTCTGTCTCTCTGTCGTTTATTTTTTTCAATTTATTACTATATTGGTTACAGCTGATTTTCAAAGCTCTGTTTCTTGCTGCTGTACATCCACTTGATTCACGTACAGAGAGACATCAATAAATTCTTTTTCAGATTCTTACCAGTCATAGATATTCTTTTCCGGTGACTTGAGTGTGCTGAGTGCAGTTCTTTTAGCTACCGTGTAGGCCTTGTTGATTATCAGTTTGGTATTTGGAATGGTATCTTTGCTAATCTCAACCTCCTGGATGATGCCTCACCCCTCCCCACCTTTCCCGTTTAGCAGCCTTACGCGTGTTTTCTACATATTTGACTATGTTTTTGTTTTGTAATTTATTTCATGTGTAGCCATTTTGGATTCCACCTTTAAGTGATATCTTATGATATGTGTCTTTTTCTTTTTGAATTATGTCACTTAGAATGATCATACGTAACTCCTCCGGAGTTGTTACAACTGGCCATATTTCATTGATTTCCAGGCTGAGTAATATTCCACTCTACATAAGTACCACATCTCTATCCATTTTTTCCCTCCAGAGACATTTAAGTTATATCCTAGTCGAGGATCTTTTAAACAGAGAGGCAGTAAACATTGGGGTGCCTGTGTCCTCTCGATTTTTGTTTTTCCCAAGATATACGCCCATGAGTGCAAGTGCCCTATGCTCTGTAGCTCATTTTTTAGATGCTTTAGTAAACACAATACACTTCTCCAGAATGGCCGTTGGCAATATACATTTCCACTATAAGCCTCACAGGGCTCCCTCTTCTCCTTGCCCTGTCCTGCATTTCTGGCGTTTACACTTTATGAGGATGGCTCTTCTGACTGATGCGAAGTGATATCTTTTGTAGTATTGATTTCCAGTGCCCACCTGTTTGGTTGGCTAAAAAAGTGTATGCCCTTTTCTTGAATATATACAGAAAAAAACGCATACAGCCTTTTTGGCCAACTGCAATGTCGGAAATGTTCAGCCCCTTTTCTTGTGCTTAATGGCGAGTCCTTTCTACCTCCTCAAATCCCTTTCCTGCCATTCTCCGTTGCTTGCCAATCCTTTTCTTTGACTTTCCTCAAGACATTTTTCAGTGATAGATATTTTCAACTCTGCAGTTTCGTGAATTTTACTGCCCCTGAGTTCCATTGTTCAACTTGTGTTTATGGGAACTGGCCACAAAGCAGTGGGATTTCCTCAAGCCCTATACTGTTTCCATGGGCAACCCTAGCCTTTGGTCAATTCATCTTCCTGATTGGAAATTAGAGTGACATGTGCCTGTCTGAACACCTAGGACTTGTCTCTCATTGTTCCTCATCCTTCCGCTTCATCCTCTGGACAAATTCCAAACTGTACGCAACAGGATGTTGACAGTGTTGACATCTCCAAGTGGGGAGACTGTTAGTAAAGACGCTGGAGGGGTGAACCCGAGCACCAGGAGATGAGGAGATGAGATGCCTTTTCCAAACTCTTCCCGATCAGACGGTATACCATCCTCTGGATGTGACAGACATGTTTTAGCAGTAGGAAGAGTCCCATTCATGTAAGGAGAACACCAGGGCTTTTTCAAAATCAGTGTCTCCCCGAAACCCAAACTGGGGAGTTTTTTAAGCTACGGCTACACATATGTTCATTAAGGGCCTTGGGAAGTAGGCAGAGTCCAAACTTTAGATGACTGAAGTCTTCAGGGTCAGAAGCACTCACCACCGGCTTCCCTTAGGTTACACTTTAACTGTCATTGATAGATGATGTCAATAAAAATATCTGTTCTTTTTCCGATTATTTCCCCTTATAGGTTATTGCACAATATTGAGTGTAGTTCCCTGTGCTATACAGTAGTTCCTTGTTGATGATCTATTTTATACATAGCAGTGTGTATGTGTTAATTCCAAACTGTTAATTTATCCCTCCTCCCACCTTTCCCCTTTGGTAATAATAAATTATAAGATTTTATACTTCTCAGAAATGGGGGAGCTGAAAGAGAGGTATCATTTTCAATGGAAAAGCATTTAAAACAAGATTGAAGCTTTAACCAAGATTATTAGATGTACATCCTTGGAAAGAAATCACTTCATTTCTCTAATATTGACCTGACAAATAAGACAAACCTTTTCACTGAACTTGCTTATAATAAAGTGATGGAAATATCAAATGGAAGTGTTAGAAACATCTTATTTTACCCGAGCCTTATAAACTGTTCTATGTTAACTACAGTTTGGCTCACACATCTGTTCATTGAAGTTACAATAGTCTCAATTTCTGTTACTGATCCTCCAGAGTGGACCCCAACAAGGGTCCCCCTGCCCAGTGTCATTGGGGCCAACAGATCGAGACTGAGTTTGGTTCCCAAGCAAAGGAAACTTTATATTTTCATCAGAGAATGGAGAGGTGAGAGCATGCACTACCCCGTGGGCTGTGGGCTGGGCTGCTGTGTAGAGATCCTGTCAGAGTCAGTGAGAGGGAGGGGGTGGAGCTCTCAAGGGCCGGGTTGGCTGCAGCTCAGGCTCTATATCTCGGAGTCTGCACTGGGCCCCAGGAGCTGAGGTGTCGACCCAGCCATTCTGCACCAGGAAATCTGGTCTGAAGTGCCGGGTGTGGAACCTCTGCATGCGGGACCCTAGGAGCACGTGAAATTAGACAAAGCACAAAGGATAAAAAAGGTCAGACTTGACTTTATTGCCCACATTCTATTTTTATCTCCCAGGGATTTTTAATGGGCTTTGCTGGGGACAAACCCCTCCTCTGCCTTTTGTCCCGTTCCTCATTCTTGGAGTGCTGAGGGTGCAGACCCTTCTTCTGTAACTGCTGAGTGCTGAGTTGGGAGCCCTCATACCAGGGGACGAGGGTCAGAACTTCTCCCCAGCAGCCTCCAGGTGACGTTGATTGGCCCCAGGACCCCTGCCTCCCTGCTCGTCCGCCTGAGCACCAGCATTGGAAGTGTTATAGATTCTAATGACCTTTAAGGGTCCAGGAAAGAGATGTGCAGAGACGCTGTGGGGGCCGGTTTCACCCCGCCCCACATTTGTTCGGCCACCTTAGGCTGACCGTTTCTGCCAGCCTAGATGCTCTGACCAGTAGTCTGCTCTTTCTTCAATTAGGCCCCTGAATTAACGTAAAAACAGCACCAGGTGTCAGAGCCCTGCCCGCTCAACTCCCAGACAGTCCAGGGTCAGTGGTGATCGAGGACCATGATGGCCACTGAGTCAACAGCCTTTTGAAGTAAACAGGAGTCCAGCCGGTCTTATTGGCCACCATCATCACGGTGTCTGTAGGCTTTTCTATGGTGACAGTGTGATATACGGTTCCCCCGCCAAGATTATTAGCTCCCCTCCGGGTGCAGGAAGTCCTGCAAGCAGTAGTCTACTCCTTCGGGACACACTATTGTTGTTTTATGAGAGAAACTCCAGGTCAAGTGATGTTCACATGAGTCGTCATGGTGCCCTGTTGCCCCCGGTTATCTCTCTGGATGTTGGAGTTGGAGGGCCTCCTCACTCGAGGTCGGTGTGCCCACGGAGCGAACCCTGCAACTTCAGGGCATGGTTGGTGATTAGGATCACCACGTGGGGTCCTTTTCCCTTAGGAGGGAGGTGGCCTTTTGGGCTGCTGATTTCCAGGTTTTTAGATACCGCCAGTATCTTGGCCAGATGTGGCAGTGGGCCAAGCCCCTTGGTGACTGTAGTTTATCCTACCTGGATGGCATTCTTGCGTTGTTCCATTTCAAGTGGTCCCAGTTTTTGCACTAATTCTCCAATGGCGATTCACCTTTCACCGGGAATGGAAAGGTCAAAGGGTTTAGCTCAATTAGGGAGTTCCAGGGCAAGGGTCTGAATTGACTGCTCTTTCCATTCTTGAAAGGCCACTTCTGGATTCTGTTCCAAAGGATCATCATCTTTTCCTTTCAGTGTTTCATATAGAGGCCCAGCTAGTAGACTGTAGTTAGGGATCCAGAAGCAGCAAACCCTGGCCTCCCCAGGAACCCCTAAGCTGTCTTCTAGTTTTAGAAAGGGGTAAGGCTGCAAATGGTTTCTTCCCTTTCCTGGGATGGGCTTCTCTGACCTTGTGTGAGAATGAAGCCCAGGCAGGTCACCGCAGTCTGTGATATTTGAGCTTTTTCTTGGACAACTTCTATCCTTTATTGGCTTGGTAGTTCAGAGGCCTCCTTAGTAGGGCTGGCGATCAGAATGTCGTCTGCATATTGAAGGAGGGTTTCCTTTTCCAGAGGTAGAACTTTTCGGTCGTTAGCTAAGCTTTCCCCAAAGATGGTGTGGGAATTTTTGAACCCTTGGGGCAAGACGGCCCGGAAGTATTGTTTTAGTTGTATGTTGAGTCCTGCCACTCACAAGCCAAAATTTCTTGTGACTCTGGGACTAATGGAATACAAAAGAAGGCATCATTGAAGACTAATACAGAATACCATGTCCTGGTGGTTGGTAGAATGACCAGCAGGGTGTAGGAATCAGGAGTAACTGGAGGTATATCCTCGGTGGCTTCACTGACTGTCCTGACATCCTTTACCAGGTCCCCAGCAGCCCATGGGGCTCTCGTGGTCAGGCCAATCCCAGGATATGAAGCTCTCCTGGGCAGGTACCCCACCCCCAACCCAGCCCACGGGGCTCTCATGGTCAGGCCCCTCCCAGGATACAGAGCTACCCTTGCAGGTACCGTGGCAGGGCTGGGCACACAGGAACCGTGCACATAGCCCTCATTGAAGAGCACCCCCAGCTCACCTGTCGCTCAGAGCTGACACAGAGCACCTCAGAGCAGAACTTGAACTAACAAACAGCAGCTCCGACAGGTCTGTGACCCTGGGCATCACTCTGTGTGGCCTCCCTCCACCTGGTCTTCCAGAGACTTCCACTGCACCCAGGGCACCAGGCCTCTGTCTCCAACCACCACCCACCCCTCCTCTCCCTGACTCCTGGGTTCGTCTCATTAGGAGAGGGTTTTCTTGAAGTTGTCTCCCACTCATGGGCCAGATAAAATGATTAGAAAACAAGCCAAAGCTGCAGCCCCTTGTCTATCCTGACTCTCAGGAGCCCACACCTGTTCCTTGGACCTGGCCCGTTCAGCAAGTTCCATTTTCTGCAACTGTGAGCCCCTGAGGGGTGATGATTGGCTACCTGGGCAGCCTTACCATGCCGGCCAGCCCTCCCCAGGTGTGCCTGGGTTGAGATCAATATAAATACCACTCCAGGCAGCAAAAGCCCCTGCAGCTGTGCCTGACGCCATTTTCTCTGCCCTGTCAGCAGTCTCGGGGCTGGGCTGGTGGGAGGGAGTGAGAGGCCACGGCTTTGTGGGTGGCCCAGTGTGAGTGGGGCTCTGCTGGACTTTCTGCAGCAGTTGCCAGGCTGCCACCTGCTAAAGAAGAGGATGTGTCACCCATACCTGCTGCTGGAATTTCTCCCTGGGCAGAGGTGAGGAAGGAAAAAAGCAGTGGGGGCAGGGACAGGACGGGTATCTCAGGCAGGGAAATGGAAATCTTCCAGAAGAGCACCCAGGGCCAGGACCATCCTGGCTGGCCTGCAGGCACCAAGTCAGCTGGCATGCTGTCACTCGTGTGGCTCCATGGCCCTTCCTCTAGGCTTTCAAGTCCTTGTATATATTCAGGTGTTTTACCTGGGAAGGGTGGGAACAGTTCAGCAGCAACTGGCCTGGGGCTCAGCTCACGTTTACTCACAGATGCCTCGGCACGGTGCCCCAGCTTTGCAATGAGGACGCTTGTTGTGTGGGGGCTGCTGGCTGAATGGGAGACGATTCCCCACCACTGACCAACTTCAGAATTGTTTACAACTGGAGCAAGTGCCCTGATACGGTTTTCCTCTGAGTAACTGGTGGGTTCTGTTTTTTTTTTCTCTTTTTCGTTTTTGGTTCAAGGTAGATTTTATTCCTCTTTTTTGTATTTACAGATATAAGCATGGAAATAATTTATTCATATAAATACATGTATGTGAAGGGAATAATTGTTTTTTCTGTTTTATTTTTTAAATTTTATTTCTTTTTAATTTTGAATTTTATTTTATATTTTTATACAGCAGGTTCTCATTGGTTATCTATTTTATACATATAAATGTTTACATGCCAATCCCAATCTCTCAACTCCTCCCACCACCACCCCTCCAAGAGCTTTCCCCCCTTGTTGTCCATACGATTGTTGTCTACATCTGTTGCTCTATTTATGCCTTGCAAAACGGTTAATCTGTACAGTTTTTCTAGGTTCCACATATATGCATGAATATACAAGATTTGTTTTTCTCTTTCTGACTTACTTCACTCTGTATGACAGTCTCTAGATCCATCGACGTCTCTACAAATGACCCAATTTCATTCCTTTCATGGCTTAGTAATATTCCATTTTATATATGTACCACAGCTTTATGCATTCGTCTGTCTGTGGGCATTTAGGTTGCTTCCATTACCTCGATATTGTAAATAGTGATGCAATGAACATTGCGGTGAATGTCTCTTTTTGATTTATGGTTTTGTCTGAGTATATGTCCAGTCCTGGGATTGCTGTATCATATGGTAATTCTATTATTAGTTTCTTAAGAAACTCCATATTGTTCTCCATAGTGACTGTATCAATTTATATTCCCAACAATAGTGGAAGAGGCTTCCTTTTCTCCACACCCTTTCCAGCATTTGTTGTTTGTAGATTTTCAGATGATGCCCATTCTAACAGGTGTGAGGTGATACCTCATTGTTGAGTCCATTTCGTTGAGCAAGGGGTAGGTCTTGTCTATTACATATTTGGCTTATGGAACGGTATCTGTGCTAATTTCAAACTCTGGTTTTATGCAGCACCCCAACTCACCTTTCCCCTTAAGCAAGCATAAGTTGGTTTTCTAAACTTGAGACCCTGTTCTGTTTTGTAATTCAGTTCATGTGTAGCCAAGTTTACATTCCGTGCATTAGTGATACCTTATGATGTTTCTTTTTCTGTGTGACTTATTTCACTTAGAATCATCATGCCTCAATCCACTCATTATGCTGGTACAGGCCTGGTGACACAGATTTCATTGCTGAGTGGTATTGTGTTGTACATAAGTACCGCAACTTCTTTATCAATTATTTGTTCTCTGGGATATTTAACTTGTACTGTAGAAGAGGCTCCTGTAAACAGAGCCGTTGTAAATTTTGGGGTGGCTGTGTCTTTTTGATTTTAATTTCCCTAAGCTATAGGACCATAAGTGGAAATGCCCTAGACTCTGTTGCTTTGTTTTTCAGATGTATCAGGAAACACCATACACTTCTCCAGAGTGGCTGTTGGCAATGTACATCCCGCCCATCAGCATAACAAGGCTCCTTTTTCCCCATGGCCTGTCTTGCCTTTCTGGATTTTACACTTTTCTCAGATGGCCCTTTAGACCGGGGGGAAGTGACACTTCATAGTAGTTCGGATTTCCATTGCAAGCTTGCTTGGTTTGCCAAAAAGGGCGTATGTGTTTGTTCCTGAATATATTCAGGAACAAACTCATACGCCCTTTGTTGCCAAGTGCATCATTGTCGATGTTCTGCCTCTTTTCCTATGCTTTAAATGCAATTCCAGTCTACCTCCTGAAATCGGTTTCCTGCAATTCTGCCCCGCTTTCAAGTCCTCTTCGCAGCCTTACTTCAATATATTTTTGGACGTTATCTGTCATTTATAACTCTGCAGGTTTGTGAATTACAGGGCCCCTGAGCTCCTTTCTTCAACTCGCTTTCTTGTGAGCTGGCCGCAAACCCGCAAGACTGCTTCAGGCCCTAATCTGCTTCTGGCAGGGCACGCTGAGCCTTTGGTTAATTCCTCTTCCTGGTGGGAAATGAGTGTTAAATATGCCCGTCCAGACACCTACCTCACTCTCAACCCCTTGGTGATGTGGGTCCTCTGGTTTGTGGCCACTTTTGCTGGGTTCCTCACCTTTCGATGATGTGGCCCCACTAGTGTGAGGACACTCCTGCTTGGTTCTCATCCACGTGGTTATGTGGACCCCCTGGTGAGAGTCTGTTCCTGGCTTTGTTCCTCACCCACCTGTGAGGGAGACCCTCTGCTGATAGGTCACTCCTGCATGGCTGGCACACATTGCCTTGGTGAAGTCAGCCGTGTGGTGGCAGTTGGAGCGTGCTGGGAATCTCTTCCCCCCGGTGATGAGGGCCCTCTTGCGTCAGGCCCTAACTGCTGGGCTCACCAACTTTTCTTAGTGAGCCCAGTGATGCTTTGGCACTCCTCTTAGGATCCCATCTCCATGGGGATGTGGGCCTTCTGCTCTGAGGTCCCAACGGCTGGGTTGTTCACATTTTCATGATGTGGGCTCTCTGGTGTTAGTTCACAGAAGCCTGGATCCCATAGCCTCTGTGCTCTTGGCTGCCTGCTGGGAGGTTCCAACTGCTGGATTCCTCACTTTTTTAATTTTTTGGGCCCTCTGTTGTGAGGATCCTCCTGCCTGCCTCACTCCCAGCCCCTTCGTGATGTGTGTCGTCTGGTTTGAGGCCACATGTGCTGGGTTCCTCACCTTTTGATGATGTGGGACCAATGGTCTTAGGAGACTCCTGCCTGGTTCACATCCCCTTGGTGATGTGGGTCCTCTGTTGAGAGTCTGATCCTGGCTGGGTTCCTCACCCATCTGTGAGGTAGGCCGTCTGATGTGAGGTCACTCTTGCCTGGCTTGCTCACCTCGCCTTGTGGACATGAGCCCTCTGGTGGCACTTGGAGCCTGCTGGGAGCCTCCTCTGCTCGGTGATGAGGGCCCTCTGGCATCAGGCCCTAACTGCTGGGCTCCCCAACTTTTCTTAGTGAGCCCAGTGTTGCTCAAGCACTCCTCTTAGGTTCCCATCCCCATGGGGATGTGGGCCTTCTGCTCTGAGGTTCCAACGGCTGGGTTGATCACAATTTCATGATGTGGGCTCTCTGGTGTTAGTTCACTGTGGCCTGGATCCCATAGCCTCTGTGGTCTTGGCTGCCTGCTGGGAGGTTCCAACTGCTCGATTCCTCAACTTTTGTATTCTATGGGTCCTGTGTTGTGATGCTCCTCCTGCCTGCCTCACTCGCAACCCCTTCGTGATGTGGGTCTTCTGGTTTGAGGCCACATATTGAAGTTGG
>NW_028138599.1:0-51098 GCF_964270905.1 Leucopleurus acutus | reverse complement strand
TCATGGTTCCTGTGTTAAAACTGGGGAGATCAACGTGCTCTTCATGTAGGTAGAATGAGCAGAAAGGAAAAAGACACTGACTTGTGTGTAGTCAGGGGACAGAGTGGGAACCCCCTCAACGCCAAGACTGAAAAGAGTCTTAGGATGTGGGTGTGTTTCTGGCTCCCTCTGGGAAGTGGCAATGCCCCTGGTTGAACAAGCCAACTTTCGAACGCCTCTACCCTGTGCACTTTGGAATCGGGCTTGCTGTGGGCGAGATGAGGAGTGATGGCGAGGCTGCAGAGATGAAGGCGTCTGTGAAGGTGCTGACTGTCTCCTCCCACACTACTTGGGACAGGGGAGAACTACCCAGCTTCGGAGAGATACCCATTGCTCAGACAATGACGATCCTGTCTTGGACCTAAACATCGGGATGAAAGAGGGCTACCGACAAGACAGACGTTGTGCAAGCACGGGGTTGCACTTTCATTACAGACATTGAGGCAAACATTTCACTCCTGGTGATATAAGACCTCCCCTATTTTTAGGAACTTACAAGAAGCATTATTGCTTGTTCTTACCGGCCAGAAGGAAAGGCGGGAGAACGAGCACACTGCAGTGAGCCCCCATCTCCACTAGATGGCGGTGTACGTCTTCCTCAGAAGCCAGGCGGGCAGCGCTCTGGGCAGCTCGTTGGCCTAAGCAAGACAAGGGCCACTCTTCTTTCGGGAGACAGGCGTCTCCTGTCATTGTCGGCACAAACAGCCCCAAACAATTGCACTGACCACACAGCTCTAAGCCACGTTCCAGGGCACTGCCGTCTGTTCAGGAGTGAATGCTGGGAAAATGAACCACGCTGCTAATTTGCTTGATTGGGGGGAAAATAAGATCTCAAGTGACAGTGGGTGTAATTTATTTTTCCAACAAGAATAGGGGCAAAGCCATTTCATCCCCCCCACCCCAACTGCTACCATAACTGAAAGCAATCACCTAATTAGTCCTGAATTACTAACTGGCAGGGTAAAGATCTGCTGGAAGTCAAGCTGAAGTGGGGAGTCTGGAGGAAGGGATGTGATTTCTGCAGGGGAGGAGGGGAGGGGTAGGGCGGGGTGGGAGGGGCGGAAGGGGAGGGGAAGGCCTGAAGCCCATTGTGAGGCCCTGCGCTCCTGTGGTCTGGGGGCCGTGCTGGCCCTGACCCTGGGAGAAAAAGAGGCTCAGTGATGTCTTCAGGCCGTTCATTTTGTGCAGGAGAATGACTTTATAAACTGAAGGAAAAAGAACCTGTTGGAGAAAACCTATCCGAGAGTTTCTCTGAAAATGCTACAGATGGAGATGAACTGGCTTGGGAAGGGGAGCACAGCCCTGTGGCGCCTGGCCACCCCACTGCTGGTGGACCCCCCAGGAAGGTTCTGTCACGGAAACGACAGGCAGATCTGAAACCAAGTTGGGCTTTACGTCATTAAGAAATCCCCCAAAGGAATGGAATAAAGGCCTCCTTTCACACTTTGGGTTTTGCATGTGTCCTGAGGAAGTGCCTCTTCCCCAGCTGAGACAGCGCGCTGTCCCCGCGACCCGGTGAGCGGCCCTCGTCCTGCGGGGAAAGCAAAACAGCAGCGGGGTGGGTGCGCGCCCAGAGCTGCCCCTCTCGCAATTGATTTGTTCAGGGATGACTTCTTGCGTTCTAGTTAGATGTGACTTTAATCGAAGTGCTTTCCTAAGGCGATTTATCACAACTGTGAACCGTCAGTTTGCACAGCTGCTGCTCTTTTAGGGAAACGCACAGGCTCGGGAGGCGGAGGGGCCGGCGCGGGCTCCCCTCTTTCCCACGGACCGGCCCGCGTGCCCCTCGCCCACCAGAAATATGTGCGCCTCGTCCTCAGAGGCCGCCGCTTCTGTGCTCGGGCTCCTCTGCTGTTTCTGGCTGCTGAACAGCCATCTCCTCTCTCCTGGGAGGGACAGCTGGTTTCCTTTTGGGGCGCTCCCCTTCTCCCCGTCTCAGCTCCTGCAGCGGAGACGAGGCTGCCCCTCTCTCCCTGCACGCTGTGGGCTGGGTGTGCAACCCGGCTCGGGCCACAGTCCCCCACCGTCCCCGCCGACCCCGCTCGGCGCCCACCACAGCCGGCAAAGCCCACACGGGGCGCCCAGTTAAAGCTGAACCGCAGATGAAAACCACGACTTTTTAGGGTGTCTTCAACATTGCATGCAACATACTTCTACTAAAAAAATTACTGTTTATCTGAAGTTCGGCTTTAACGAGGCGGGCATCCTGTATTTTGTCTGGCAGCCTTCTTGGTTCTAAAGAAAATGTTTGTCCAGAGCAGTTCAAATTGGAATCAGCCTAGGACTTTTAACTGGAGCTTTGGGGAAAAAATACTTAAAAGGTATCTGTTGGGACTGCTAGGCTGGTAGGATTCATGCTTGCAACTGCTGGGAGCCAGCTTTGCTATCATGTGGGGAGAGCTGCTTGAACTAGAAGCCAACACCACAGAGAGCAGACCTGTTTCATTTGAACAGGTGGATCCAGCTGTTCTTGAAGCTGGCCCGGTGGGTGGTAGAGGTCAGGGTGCTGATGGCCAGGAGGGATAATAATTTCCTACCCCTCAAATCTGGGAAGTGAAAACAGCAGGGCTGAATGTGCCCACGGGGCATGGCTTCTGTTCAACTGGAAGAGTGGTGAATGGCTATTGGGTGACAAAAACAGTTGGTCTACTATATTCTTACTTTGTTTGCTAATTGTTTTGCTGCATGTAAACTCTTTGTTGCATTAGCTCTTGTTCATGACATCATGTCTGGAGACAGGGTCTGATAGACTTACATGTGGAATTGGAGATTTAAATTTCAAATCTGCCTCTGCCTGCTTGAGTGGCTTTAGGGTCCTCATAACCTCTCCAAAGTTGAGGTTCTGGGTCTGAAACCTAAGAACAGAGGTTATCGTAATCCATCTGGGCTGCTATAACAAAATACCAGAGCCTGGGTAGCTTATGAACAACAGAAATTTATTTCTCATAGTTCTGGAGGTTGGCAGTCTAAGATCAGGGTGCGAGCAAATTCACAGTCCGGTGAGTATCCTCTTCCTGGGTCACAGTTGGCGTGTTTTCTCTGTAACCTCCCATGGCAGAAAGGTCGAGGGACCTCTGCGGGGTCTCCTTTATGAGGGCACTAATTTTGTTCATGAGGGCTCTACCCTCATGACCTTATCACCTCCCAAATGCCACACCTCCTGATACCATCACTTTGGGGGTTAGGATTTCAACGTATGAATTTTGGGGGAGGCAAATGTTAAATCTATAGCAGAGGTACTTTCCCCATAGGATGGGGGAGAGGGAAAGTATGTAAGCACCTGTCATAGGGCCTGGTGTGGAGCAGGTGCCCCATACAGATGTTATTACAAAATATTGAGTATAGTTCCCTGTGCCATAGAGGAGATCCTTCTATCTATTCTATGCCTTCTTTGAATGACCGTAGCACTTGTTGTCGGTATCATTTTTATGTCTGTTGTTGCTTTGTGACTGAAAATGAAAAATTTCTATTTGTCCATGTCCTGGCCCTTACATAAAAATGTGTTCATTTACCTATTTCATATTTATTGACTACATCTTAGACACCGTGTTAACTGCTGGTTCTAGATGTTAGTAAAATATAGACCTTCCTGCTCAAAGGGTCACAGTATTTGTGGGAAAACAAAAAAATGAACAACCTATGTCTCTAAGAGCTTTGTACTTCCCAAAGAGAACACACCTCGTAGGTACAATAAATACTTGTATCATACGTAAATGTATAAATAGTTAATGGGGTTATACACCTGAGATAACTGCTTTTCGATTCTGAGGAAATGATGATTATATTTCACCAGGAGCTCAATACCACTCTGAGAATGAGGGCTTAACCCACGACTTGACTCACTGCATCGCTTTCCTATATGAAAATACACAAGTCTGTACATACGCTCTAGAAAAAGGCTTATCTGGCATGAATTTCAGATAGCAAGAAGAAAACTTCAAGAGGTTCAGAGAAGCATCCAGAAGCTCAGATGACTGTCTGGCACTAATACAACTTGCTTGACAGGAAAATAGAGCTGTAAATCTCACAAAATTAGATGATCTTTTAAGAATTTCAAAACCTCCTGCTATTAATTGGAAATCCTAGAAGAACAGCTTCTTTTAAAATGTACTGATAATATGCTTTACAGCTTAATATTCAGAAGCCTATGTTTTGGCTAAGTGAGCTTCAGGAAGGAAGGAAATTTGCGGTTTACCTCCACTTACTTTGGAACTGCTGGTTCCAAACATCTACTTCTATGCACAGTCATCTTATCATCTGTAAAATGGAGGCAACTCTAAGACAACAGAGTTACAGAGATGTTGCACAGCTCCATGTGTCATTGTCTTCATTTGTTTCAGAATACCAATAACATCTAAGCTACTACTGAAAGAGTGCTATATTACTTGGGGTCATCTAGTGCAGCTCTGTCAAAGTAAAGAAAAGGGACCTAGAATGACTATAATTTTCCCAAGAGGACACAATTATTTTATGGTAAATCTGGGACAAGAACCCTGATCTCTTTGATCCCATTCCATTGTTCTTTCATTGGGTTCTGAACAACCCAGAGAAATAAAGAGAAATAAAACTCCTGTGTGCTGTGTCACTGGTACAGGACATGGCAAGATTGGAATTGGAGCATTACATATTAAGAGGTATCTGAGAAATTCTTCAAACTAATTGAGATATATACCAGGTACATAGAAAACAGTATGTTTTATGAAGATGATTCTGTGCAATGAACAGAGCTGGTAACACACACTGGAAGGTGAATTCTCATTTTCTGGCACCTTGAAAATTCCACCTCAACATACACGTTAAAATAAACATTTGAACTGGGTCATATTTAATTCTGCATGCTCTTGTAAGTCAGCAAAATATTCCATATATCATTTAAGTTGTCACTCACTTTTTAACTTGACTTTCAATTTCTAAAAGTCTTTCCAAACATAAAACAGAGGTGGGAAAATGGTATATGGGAAGCTGCAGAGATGAAATAAGCTTATTTCATTAGGCATAAAGATGAATATCCAAACAACTTCTTCATGGCTGAAAGTGTCCAAATCTACTGTCTTCATTTTGTAGTCAAGGCTTCCGGAAAAATATGCTAACGGATTCCTTATTACCCGAATGCCCCATATCAGTTTCAGTAGGTATCATTATATATTATGGAAATTTTTCTCAGTGACAGTGAAAGATATCCTGGCTGAACATCCCCCTGCCCATGACACAGAGATGATGGTCTCAAGCTATCTTGAAGGCGTTGGAGCCCACACTATCCGTTACTAATATTAATGGAGGATAAAACTTCATATTCTGTTTGCTCTATATTTGTTAAATCACTTCTTCCCTTCATTAAACTGGATGGCCCATAATTGAGTCTGTAGTGTGTCTGTCATTGGAAACTGAACAAATTTTTGTTGGTTTTATTAATGTCATACGTTTCTAGGGACGGTCTATTCAATAACTAAGTCTAGTTTCACAGTTACAAATAAATTATGATGTAACTTTGAATAAATTAAGCTCATCATAAAGGAAGGATACTGAGAGTTGCTACTACCCCTTCCTTGAGGGGCTCTTGTAAAGCACTAAGTAAAGTAACAGAGGTGTATATGTATGCATATATTTTCAATGATATTTGTACAGACTTAAAAAGAACTCTACAGAATGCATTATAAAAACCTTAATGCTGTGTGTCCCTAGTTCCCAGCTCTCTCATTAAAACTACTTAAATGAACACAATCTTATCTGTTAGGATAGCTATCAGAGTACTCCAAATACTACTTCTTGCAGTACCCTGTCCCAAACATTTGCCATCCTCTTCCCATTAGTCCTCAAGTCAGAAGCCCCGAAGATCTGTTCATTAATTTATGAACACATTTCTTCATCCAGCCAAGAAAATTGATTGATCCCTTACCAAATTTCAGGCACCATTCTTCAGTATGATTTATAGGCATGTTCAGGAAATACAGCAGTGATTAACACAGATGAATATAGTCTCTCTTGAGCTGAGGGGGGAGACAAAAGTAAATAAGCAAATATAAAATCATAAGTATAGTGCTTCCCTGGTGGCGCAGTGGTTGAAAGTCCCCCTGCCCATGCAGGGGATACGGATTCGTGCCCCAGTCCGGGAAGATGCCACATGCCGCGGAGCGGCTGGGCCCGTGAGCCATGGCCACTGAGCCTGCGCGTCCGGAGCCTGTGCTCCGCGTCGGGAGAGGCCACAACAGTGAGAGGCCCGCGTACCGCCAAAAAAAAAAAAAAGCTATGAAAACAAAACCTATGGATGGAGACCTACATGAAAGATGGAAGAGTATAATAATGGCCAGAGTACATTACTGTGGCAGAAGCAGCAGCCCTTAAGGAGGACAACTTCATAAATTACAAATCGGATTTAAATAGACAGGGAATTGAAAGTGGAGACATTATTTTCTGCAGAAGATGACGGGCAGGGGAGAACAAAGAAAATAAAACTGAGATTGTTAACAAAATACAATGCTAAGCATATAAGTTAGGACTGAGTCCTTAACTTTCATTTTTATTAATGACTGGGTGAGTATAGATTACTGACTACACAGAACCAAGCCTGGGAACACATTTTATATTTATGATCTTTGTGCCTAAAACTAGATTCTCCTGCAATTTAATATGACACTAGGACAATGACTGGCCAAGTTTTAGATTAATCACCCTTACACATAGATTTTTCATTCATATAATCTCAAACAAAACTGCGTCACCAATTAAGTTCCAGATCCTATGCACTCTGGCTGAAGATATAAATATCTTGCAAGCCCAGCGTCACTTTCCTCTTTCTCTGGTAACAAATCACACTTTCTATTATGACAATGGCCCCAGTTATCGGCCCAGGAATAAACACTTGACTCAGGAAGAGCCAATTAAAGCCCTCCTTTAGAGTTGATTGAGAGCTTTAAGGTTAGAGTATTTCAATCTTATGAAATTTTTGTAAAACAAAATTATTTCAAAATCTACTAATTATTCTTTAAGTTCTAGAAACTGCATTCTGTGACTGAGAGGACAATTTATTTGCCGTCGTTTCTGCTCTGCCCACTTTATGTTTCTGTTATTGTGAGATAAAGACAGTGGGGAATGGCTAACCGATTCTGATTCATTCAACACATGAGTGCTTCTTAGGTACAAAACACCATTCTGAACATTGTCCGAGGTAAAAAGATAAAATAATACCTAGCCCCTTATAATACCTAGCCCCTTACCCTCAAGGATCTTCCAGCTTAGCAAGGGAAATAAAACATGCACACAGATGACTGCAACAAAAAGAAGATAATGATTGCTGCCAGATGTTTGGGGAGAATGAGTAGAGCAAAGCGAGAACACAGAACAAGGCAACATTCAACAGTCAGCCAAGAACTATTTGTTGAGCAGTTGCAAGCTGTGACCTGGAAATGGAAGAGGAGAACATAGATCCTCACATGGGCAGGTAAAAAATCAAGTGTTATTACTTGTAACACAGCTCTTCAAATATATTTTTTGGCACCAAGTGCCTACTAAATAGCCTTAAATTAAAAACTAAATAAGGATACAGTCTCTATCAAATATAGCCTGAGGTACTGATGCCTAAATACTAGGATCACAGTATTTGTGTTCCCAAGGATGCCTTTCTATTGCTTTGCTTCTTTCCTCCTTTCCAAATTAGCTAATGCTGCCTTAACAGGATATCTATTTCACTTGTTCCAGCCTTTTTGATCCAATGTATTGAATAGCAGAATAGGTGAGTTACAAGAGGATATTTTGACTTCAAACAACAGAAATAAAATACTATATAATTGAAAAAAAAGAGGCAATCTTTCAGGCACATGTGGATCCAGGAGTTCACATGTTTTAACCAGGTCCCTTTCTCTCTTCCCCACCCCTTCTTCTCTCTGCCTTTTCTCCTCTCTGGTATCTCTCATTATGGGATTCAAATATTTCCCTGTTTATGTGGGAGCTTCTGGCACAGCTGCGGGCTTATACGCTCGCAGCTCCAGGGCTGGCTGGAAGGGGCGGGCGCATCACAGCATAAGGTTGCACAAGGTGTGCACTTATATAGCAGGGCATCACATCTATGAGTGATGGATGATCACATTGTATACAGGGGTAGCTTCGCATAGCTTTTACATCACTTTTCTTGAAGATGGCAGTAAAATGGTATGTTTTTACAAAATCAAATAGTGTAACATTGTCCAAAAGATATACATAAAGCATTTAGAGGAAGGAGGCTCCTTTTTCTTTTAACTCTGGCACGGATTGTCTATTGGACAGTGGTAACCCTATGTCATCACCCTCGTTACTCCAGCAGAACTCCAGGGATTAGCCCTGCATAGCTCTTGTTAGCCTCTATTCCCTTCCTTGAACACTGTAGCCAGAAGGTTTTTTTCCTCCTCAAACCTTAAGTATTGAAACCTGGAGGAGGGGCATGTCTGAAAAGAAAATGATGGACTGGACTCTCCCTAGAAGGACGATAAATGGGTGGTCAACAAGAAAAAAAATATCCTCTGTACCAGGAAATGTTTGAAGTGTTGTTTGGGTATCAAAAAACGGGTGCCCTACACATAAAGCAACAAAGGATATTGGTCTAAAAACAACACCATGGCCAAAGGTGCATGGCCTATTTCAACAGAGGATTTGAAAGTTAAAAGTTAACCTGTAAAACATTCAATTCAATTTCATCATTTTACAGATGGGCAAAGTAAAACTCAGGCACAGGAACAGAAGTGCCAAGGTCATACAGGTGGTTGGTGGAAGAGACAACCAACTTCCCAACTTCTGACTTTTTAGGGGTGTGTGTGTGTGTGTGTGTGTTGTTTTGTTTATGTGCAAGGACATTTTTCTTTAGTACACTAACATTACAACAGAAAGTATAGTCTTGTTTTGGTTTTCTCTGCGCCCTCAATTCTGTATAAGACAGTTTCGCTGCCCTCCAACGGAAAGGCTCAGCAAGAGTAGAGACCACCATAAGCAGTACACGTGGGCACCAAGGGCAGATACATTGCCCTTCCTTGTGTAGGAACTAGGGCCACTTGTTGCTGGGCCAAGTTTGGGCTGGACCTGCAGGAGGGGACACCTTTGAAAAACAGCTTCCTAACTGCACTACTACCTGCTCTGGCATCCTGATTCCACTCCCCAAACCCCCCAAATCTTCAGCCAGAAAAAAAAAAAAAAAAAAAGAATGGATCACTGGATCACTGGATAGATGGGGAGATTTCTGTCTGCTCCTCCTACTGTCACCTCTTTCTTGCTATTTCCTGCCCGAGGAAACCTGACATCAGCCCAAAAGCATCTCTGGAAATGGGTAGGAGGGAGCCTTACACCTGTCAGCGCCAGAGAAGAAAGTGCGCTCTGCAGAGTTCTCAGTTGTTCCATCTCTTGCGATGAAAGGAAGAAAAGGAGCGAATCCGCCACAGATTTACTGGAGACCAGGGTTACTTCATCCGGCTCCGGCCACAGTAACCCCTGAAGACCAAAGATGCATTTCCATTCCCAGCATTTCTTGTTGGCGTCTTTCCCTACAGGCTAGCCCAGTGCCTGGCCCCGGAGAAGTCTCTGCCTAAAGGTTCTTTAGGTCATAAATCAGGCTCCTGTGTGTATGTGTGTTTTTCTTAGGAAAAACTGGCACAGACGAATTAGCAGTAGAGACTGGGGTCTCCCTACTACCCTTCATGCTTGGCGGCATCACCTTCGACTACCTCGCATTCTCCCGGCGCTGACAGCCCCGGCTCCGGACCTCAGGGTTGGAAGCAGTCAGCCCCAGCTAGAACCGCCCTGTCCGGAGCTGATGCCACCCTGTGCCTAGAATGTGCGTGTGGGTGCAGGCGGGCGAGCGAGCGGCTTCTACAGTGAGACCGAAGCAGGAGCTCAGCCTTTGCCTGCGACCTGCAATCCCCAGATTCCCTGGGGACCTCGAAACTCCCAATCGGAGGTACTCCCCCCGCCCCACAGCCGCCCACCCATTCCCTCCCCCCTTACCTCAGCACGCAGCCCCTCCCTGCGTGATGTTGCAAAACCGTGGGGAGGGTGGGCGCTGGGAAGGGTGGGGAGAGCCTGAGAGCGAGCGAGGGTGGGGGGGAGTGGGCGGAGGAGGAGAGGGAGCCGAATGCGCATTTAAAGCGATAGCCATCCTCGCTCTCTCCCCAGTGCTGGGCTGTTGGAGAGCTCGAGCTGCAAGCCACCGAGCGCGAGCTCGAGCGCGGCGCGCTGGCCGGGGAACCCGAGAGCGCACGGCGCCCCAAGCTCGCAGGCGCCACGGGACCCCCCACCCTCGCCGGCTGCCCTTCCCCGGGCGCCCCTACCCTCCTCGCCCGCAGGAGACCCTGGGCTTCACCGGAGGAGCTCACCCCAAGGGGCCAGGACTCCCGCGGGCCCGCCACCGTCCCCTCCAGTGCCGCCGCCACCGCCGCAGCCGCGGGAGCAGCACGGTCCAGCTGGGGAAGCTGCTCCGCGCCCTGACTTTGATGAAGTTTCCCTGCTGCGTGCTGGAGGTGCTTCTGTGCGCGCTGGCGGCGGCGGCGCGCGGCCAGGAGATGTACGCCCCGCACTCCATTCGGATCGAGGGGGACGTCACCCTCGGGGGGCTCTTCCCGGTGCACGCGAAGGGTCCCAGCGGAGTGCCCTGCGGCGACATCAAGAGGGAGAACGGGATCCACAGGCTGGAAGCGATGCTCTACGCCCTGGACCAGATCAACAGCGATCCCAACCTGCTGCCCAACGTGACGCTGGGAGCGCGGATCCTGGACACTCGTTCCAGGGACACTTATGCGCTCGAACAGTCGCTCACTTTCGTCCAGGCGCTCATCCAGAAGGACACCTCCGAAGTGCGCTGCACCAACGGCGAGCCTCCGGTTTTCGTCAAGCCCGAGAAAGTAGTTGGAGTGATTGGGGCTTCGGGGAGTTCGGTCTCCATCATGGTAGCCAACATCCTGAGGCTTTTCCAGGTAGGGGGGCGCTCCCTCCGGGGCAGAGCGCGCCGTAGCTCCCCGCGCTCTTTATCCTGAAGGCTGGCTTGGACTCTAGGGGTGCGGGGTCTGGTCAGCCTTCGCTCATTTCCACCCTGGAGATCCTGCCGAATCCCTCCCACCTCACCCGAGGAGGTACTTTCCCTGCTTGATTCATTTCCCTTCCATCTCTCCCCTGTCCGCGCTCCACTCCATCCGGCTTGACATTCTGGATTTATGGCCCCATTTAGAAGAAACAGTCTCCGAAAAACAAGGCGATGATTTAAATGGGTTTGCATTCGAGTGAAATATGGTTCCAAAGCAGGCTTGTAAAAGTGCCGGGCTCCTGTGAGAGCCACCTAGGCGCAAGGAATAGGAAAGATGAGAAGACGCCTAGAAACTAGGCATTTCTCAACTCCCCAGCTTCCCTGCCCCAAGCCGCCCGACAAGCTGCAGCTGCCTTGGAAATTTTCGAGAAGAGCTTAGGGAGGCAGTTCTTAAACCGAAGGCTAGGTCTTCACCTACATTTGGACGTGAATTGCCCATTTCGCTCGGGTTGGATTTCCCGACCTGTAACCTGTCTCTGCGAGGGCATGGGGCGGAAGGCGTGGGGACTGTCCTCAAGGGGGGAGAAGCCACCCGCAGACGTGCCCCCAGGTGATTTGCTCTGGGCAGTTGTTTGCACCGTCTAAACTGCCTTTGCGATCTGGCCACTGGCAGGAGCCGGGCGATCAGCTTTCTACTCCTGCCAGCTCACAGCCCAGAGGTGAGCTCATGCTAACTGCGAAGCACAATCGCTTTCTCTGCACCCACCCTGTGCCCATCCTTTCCCACGACCTCCCTAACGCAGCCCCCAACCCCAGTCCTGGGTTTTGAGGACGATTCTCAGAGCCAGACAAGAAGGCGCCTGGAGGGAGGCAGTAGGGTGCGCTGAGCAAGGCCGGGCGGTCCTCTAGCTCCGGGTGCAGGCGGGCAACGGCGGAAGATGCGAGGACGGCGGATCGGGCCAGCTGAGCCGTGGGCGGTGCTGCAGTGCTCTCTCACCGCCTGCTCCCGCAGCCTCGGCCCCACGGCTCCTGTGCCGCCCTGGGTATAGATGGATGGCTTCTGGATGAAGAAATTGAGTTTCAGGGTCTGCGTGACTATGGATTCTCTTGTTTCTCTGTCTTTCTTCCTGTGTGTCTCCTTGTGTCTCTTTCTCCCTGCTGTTTTTTTTTTTTTTGTCTCTCTGTTTTTATGTTCTCCCTTTCAATTTCTGCCTCTCTTTTCCTTCTCTACCCCTATATCCAAGTTTTTTGTTCATCTCTGTCTTGAAGTGATCCTTTCCTAATGCACAGCTCTCTCCCTGCCTGGTAGGACCCAAGCTCAGTTAGTCCCTTCTCCAGATGTTCTGGCTGACCCTTATGCTCCCCGTAGCTAAAAAGTTGGCTCCCTCTCAAGTGTCTTTCCTGAAGCATGTTGGGTTTCTGGAGGGGACTCCTTGTGATTCAAGCTGTCACTACATCAGCACCCAGGAGTATGAAGTTTGTGTTTGTGCCAGAAGGAGGGGTGCCTGTCTAAAGCTGCAGCCTGGTATGGCCCCTCTGAGCCTCTGAGCATCTCTAGCACCTCTTGAGTATGCCACCATGGAGATCTCTAGATGTTTGCAAGGCCAAAAGTGCTTCTGGGCAGCCTTCACTTTGAGGTAATGCTTTCAGGAAGAGCCTGGGTTGTTGTAAGCAAAACCCAGAAGCACTTCCTTTACCTCTGAGCTTAAACTAGAGAACCTGAGGAGGCAGCGCTGCAGGGAGGATGAGGCCAGAGGTCACCTGAGAACCACAGGGGCAACTCACAGTAGTTTTACTGGAGCTCTGGGGGTTGAAGGCACATTTGCTGTTTGACATTTTTAAAATTATTTTGGTGCCTTCACTTGGAGCTTGGGCAGTACTGCAGATGGGCCTGCCTGTCGAAAAAAGAGTGAAATCTTAAAGTCAAGAGAGAGCTTGCCGACTAGGCTGAAGGATTGTGTTTGCTGAAAAAGATTCCAGGGGGAGCTGATTCCTTCTCTGGTGTGTGGATCTGAGGCACTTGCAAGAAAAGAGAACGCTTGCCTTATGCTTAGTTCCCCCGTTCCCTGGGCTGGGAAGGAAAGGAACTGAATGCCAACATTAGCAGTGTGGGTTGGGACCAAAACCATTCAGAGAAAACACTGTCATTTTCCTCTAATTTGCAAATTGCAGCTATTCATGTTGGATTGAACAGCTGAGGGAAAAGAGCCCCCAGTTTTCACCTGCATTTATTGAGAAGAGGCTGGTAGTAGGAGGGATGCACCAACTTGTAGCTTGTGCTGCAAGCTGGATATAAGCTTGGTGTGAGCATCCTGGTTAACCACTGCCCATGTTCAAATATACAGAGATAGATTCCAACAATCTCTTCCCATAGCCTTATTTTTGCGTGTGATCTTAGAAGCCCCTGGCATATAAGTCCAGTCCCCAGTTTCCCAGCCTCTGTAAACCTGCAAAATGAATAGAGAGAATAGTGGAACACAGACCCATTGTTCAAAGACACAGTCACTTTAGGGAAAGAAGAAAAGAACGGGTAGGTGAATCTTCTCTGGGATTGCAGGGTTCAGCTCAATGAAGACCGTCCTGTATAAAAGAAACTCCTCTAAATGGTTGAATTCTTAGCTCTCCAGAGATCTGAGTTTTCTTTTCCCCAGTCCCTGTGGGTTGCTGTGGGGAATGTGCCAAACCTATCATTTGAGATAAAAATTTATGGTGAGGTAAGCTTCTAGGCTGGGGGAAGGAAGACTTAGTGACTGAAATGGGGGATGCTAAGCACTGGGGGGCAAGAAGGAACAAGGAGCTAGTAATGGATGTAACAAATGCTGCAGCTGCCAGCAAAGCCTGGATTGAAGTTCCTTCCTGAAAATGAGGACCCGGGCAAGAATGACCACTCAGATGTAAACAGTGTCTCTGACTGGGAATTCTCACCTGCCTGCCGGTGGGCCAGAGCTGAGCAAGTCCTTTCTCTCCTCTGTATGCACACTGAATTGGTTAGTAAGTGACATGTCAGAGGACAGGAATCATATTCAGTGGATCTTTCAAATCCAGGAGTTTGAGGCTAATGAAATTAGTGTGTGGCCAGGGCTCTGCCAACTAGAAGTAAGTCACTGCAGCCACCCTGCAATGCATTTTCAGCCTGAAGGGAGCATCAGGGAGGAATTTCGGGAGATTTGTTTCTGAGCCTGTACAAAATAATACTCTCCTAATGCTAATAAAGATTAAATGTAAATTAATATTGACTACGAGTAACATATTTAAAAAATAATCGCCGAGTGGGGGATGGCTTAAAGTGGAGAGATTATATAATATGGTGTCCAAAGAATAAATCTCCCCTGACCACTGTTTCATGGGCTATAAGTAAGATATATTACAATGGCAATTAATGGGAACGTTTTTAGTCAAGGCTTCTCTGCTATTGACTTGAGAGCAAACACTCTGAGAGTATAAATTACTCTTGCTATGTGCTGACTCTGAATGAACAATATTTCATGTGCAGTGACATGGTCTAAGCTATAGACTTGGAATTGAATGGCATCTGTTTCAATTGTTTTGTTCTCTCAAGAGCAACTAGATAGAAAAAAGTGGTCAATTTGACCCTTGTGGGAGCGTGTTGCAAATCTAAACCTGTGTCCCTCATACCATAAATGAAATACATTTGTAAATTTGTAAGTGTTTTCCTTCTGTTCATTGATGCTTGAGTATAATCTCAAACTTTGGGAGCAACATTTTATACATAAGTACTTGGTTTTCTTCCTTTCTTCTTTCTCTTTCTCCTCTCTCTCTCTGTTTCTCTCTCTCTCTCTCTCTCTCTCTTTCTCCATCTTATGTAATTGGATAGAACTGGGCACCTAGGATGATGTGGTGTTACTATAGTGGGATTTTTTTTTTTTTTAAATCAACTCTAACTTACCCTTTTAAAAATTTCATAAATACAGGTGTCGGTGCCATTTGGAATAGTCTCTATAACAATTTCTGTCTCCACATTTACTGTGTTTCAGCAAATTTACCTAACAGATGGTGAGTGGGCAATTTTTAAAGGGGCATTTTTTTACAAGAGCGGAGAGGGAAGGAATTAGAGACAGGCACATACTATATTTGAAGTTACCTCCACGTGTATTTTATGTATGTATACCCATACAATTAAGAAGTCTTTGGATGTTTTATCTTCAAGAATAATTCAGATAATGGATTACTTGAATATCATAAACATTTAGGGTTTAACAGATTTGTTACATACAGACGTTGTATCATGGATTTAAAAGACCATAGCCAGCGGGCAGCGGCGGGCGGAACGACCGAGGGGCGGCGCGGGCTGGGCGGCGGGTGCTGGGCGGCGGGTGCGGCGGTCCGTGCTTCCTCGTGGTGGAGGGCTGGGGTTCGCCGGAGACGCCGGGTTGCTCCGCGTTGCCAGGTTACCGAGCGCGTGCCCCGCGCCCGCTCTTCCGCCCGGGCCGCCCTCGGCGCCGCCTGAGCCGTGGTGCGGGCTGCGCGGGGCGTCGGTTCCGCGGAAGCCTGGGTAGGGCGCTGCGTGCGGGACTCTCGTCGCTCGTGGACGGGGCGCGAGCGCGCGGGGGACGTAGGGCGCCGACCTGGGGTTCCCCGGCGCTCCGGCTCCGCTCAGGGCGCCCGCTCAGGGGCCTCCGGCGCGAGGCCCCCTTTCCGGTCAAGATGGCGGCGCCCAGGCGGGCCGCGCCGAGGTGAGCTGGAGCTGGGCCCGGAGAGGGACGAGTCTGCCACGCCCAGGACCTGGACCCCGCGCTGGTCTCCAGTCTCCCGGGGAGCGGCGGGTGAGTGGGTGCGGCCGCGCGTAGGTCCTTCTCGTGGGGTGGTCAGCTCTCCGTGCGTCCGCAGACTTCTTTCCTCTGATAGTCAGATCTGGGGTGGCCCAGGTTGGAGGCGAGGGTGCTTGATTGGGGAAACCTGAGGGGTTTAAGGACTCTGTTGGGATCGTTTCAGACCCCAGCAAGAAGCTGAGCAAGTTTCCTCCTGACTCTCTTCCCGGCTAAGTTTTCTCCCTTCTCTGAAGACGCTAGCTTTTCTGAATCACTTTGTTACCCGGGGGGGATACAGTTGGTGGTTCTGACCGTGGAACGTAGGACCCGGCGCGGGGAAGCCTGAGCTGGTTCTAGTTACTTTGTTTGCAAAGCACTTGTCTTGTCTTTGGAATCTTTGTGTATGTAACCAACGTTGGGAAGAGCCAGCGTTTTCTCCTCCAAAACACTGCGAGGGGTAACTTTATACGTAAGAAACAAGTGGGCGTTCACATCCATCTCTTTTCCAACCACTGAGCCTTGGTTGTGTTTCCTTTCTTTAAGTTTGTCTCGTTTTGAAGTGATAACAAAAGCAAACAAAAAAGACCATAGCCAATTACACAAAGTATACTCTAGTCTCAGTCCTGCCATTAATTAGCTATGTTACCTTAAGTCATTTAATTTTTCTAGGCCTCATTTTTCTCATGTGATGCTTTTTCTTTGAAAAAGTATAGTTTCTAGAAGCCTCTAATCTCTGTGTCATAGTTCAGCTTGGAGAAAACCTGTTCTTATCCAAACTCCATGACATTGTATTTCCAGCTCCAACTTTGGACTTTGAGTGAGTTGGGGGCAACTTTTTAAGGATATTTTCACACAGCTTTTTTAGTTAATATCAGTCTAGCTGACTTGTCATACTCAGACTTTCTCCCATATTCTTTTACCAGTGTGTTCCTTAGTCATATATATAAAGACTGTTGTGGGAAAAATGACCTCCTGGGTCAGCTTACTGCATGGTCATCGACACAGGGCAGGGAGTAAGATTCTGTGGATTTTACAGAAGCAGATACAGGTTTCATTATCCATGTCCTCTCCCCTTTCATCTTACAAAAACAGCAGGCTTTTCTTGGAGACCTGCCAGATAATGCCATCCTGCCTCCTCACGGGCCCCGGGGATGAGTCGCCCAGGGACTGAACTCCAGTAAAGCAGGTGATTGGCTCATGGGTAGGCATCTGACCTCGGCTAAGTCTATCAGACTCCTCCCCAGGACTTTTCTCTCAGAGAAACATGGAAGAATTGTCTTTTCTCTCTGGAATTTCTAAGCTGGGGAGATATGACTCTGGGACTCCCAGTTACCATCCAGCACAAGAAGAGACTTTCTGTAAAATAAAGTCTTGCAGAGGTAAGCAGGGCTGAGCGATGGAGAGAGAGCTGGAACCCTGCTGATACTCTGGAACGAACTTCCAGATCCAACTGTATCTGAATATGGCTGCATCCCTGAATTTCTAGTACTTGTTTGTTGAGGTTGTTGTCGTTGTTTGGTTTTTGTTTTTAAATTTCCTTTGACTATTTTGAATTTGTTTTCAGCCATGTGCATTTGAAAGCATCGTAGCTAAAAGAGCTAATTTCCTACATTAATGTCAGGTTTGCTGAGTGGCATTCCTTAAGTGAAAAATAATATCCGCTATTTTCTTTAAATAAAATCCTTCTAGCTCAGGTTTGAGATATTCAAAACTCTGCCTCCTACCCCCCTCTTTTCCAACATTTACTATGTCACCTTGAAGCATTTGTGACCACATCTTTCCCATCTAGACGCAGTTGAGAGAGAGAGCAAAGACTTCTGATATAAACTGCAACCTATATGCCTCCTTCCTGGAAGCTTTAGAACATACTTGATTCTTGTCATTAAAGCAAATCTTTTGTTGTTGTCTCCAGGGCACAGAAGCATTTTCATGGCATAATGGAGTACAAAGTACATTAAGCCTAACTCTACTTCTCACCCTCTTTTACTTTAAATAGGCAGAAAAGAACAATCTCAAACACATTTTCCCAACAAATAAAATACATATACGATTATGTTTAGAAGACGTTTATGCAGCATATAGTTAGACTGATTAATTAATGGACCTTTCGCCAATTGGCACAGTAAATATATATGTTCAATGTGCTTAATTAAAAAGCAGACAATAACATATTTTTACAGGTTAATTATCTGAGAAGAGTATTGTGCCAGCACACTTGATGCTACAGTATTTCATGTTTGACAGGTAATCTTCTTTCAGTTATATTTACTGCTAAATGTTTGTTGGATCGAGCTATTAAATTATAAGGTCAAAAGTAAAATGATATGAAATTACAATGAAAAGGGACACATATCCCACTTTATGAGAATAGAAGTTCTAATTTCTTTTCAATGCTACTAGTAGTGACCACAGTACTAATTTGAGCCCTTACTGTGAGCCACTGTGCCCATATACATTTAGTTCTTACAGTAGTTCTGCAAAGGGCATATAATAATCCACACTGTAAAGCTGAAGAAAGTGATTCTCATAGCTGAAAGTCACATAGCTGGTGAGTGGCAAAGTCTAGATTCAAACTTGGAGTCGTCTGACAATGCCCAGGTTGTTGACCACTATGTACACTGCTCAATTGTTGCGCCAATAAAGAAGTGCTTGAAATAATTATAGATTTGCCTACCCTGAAACTGCAGTGATTTAAAGACATCAAAGTTGCCAGTTGCTTAACCACATCTACTTACAGTAAGAAATTACATTTTATTTCATTTCTCAAACAAGATTAATTCTGCAGGCCCATAGAAACTTGAGCACACAAATCCTACCTCCAAATGAAAGATGCTTGTTTTCCACTATTCAACAGATGGCCCTGTACAGAGGCAATAAATATATAGTAGAATTTTCATTCAAATAAATGAGAAGAGAGGTTTCTTCTTGTCCTGATTCAGTGCCCATCATTATGGATTATGATGGCTCTTCCCAAACTTTACTTCATTCACTCCACTCTTTCTACAAAACTCCAGTAATGGAATCCATCATTCAGATATATGTGCAAAGCGAAAGGACTGTATTAATACAGTTGCTGAAAGTCAAGTTGATAGAGCACAGGAAATACATCCTAATAAATGCAACATTAATGTTTGTGTGGGCCTTGGAGTGAGGGGTAGAAGAATTTTCAGTTTAATGGAATATTTTGCCTCTTGCTATGAAAGTGTGGCTTAATAGTCTTGTAATTGGTCATTTACAGAATCCTCCATCTCTGGGTTTCATGCTTTCTTTACTCTGCAGCTGTTGATTCCTTCTCTTGTTCTGGATGGAAGATAGCAACGAAGCCACTTCAAAGGGCTCAGCCTGCCTTTTTGTGTTATTGTTTAGATGAAGATATTTCCATTTATTAAAGCACACTATTTAAACATTTTTATCATGTTTCAAACTTGACTGTGTTCTGAAGGTATGAGCACAGGCAGACATAATGGGGGATGTTTTCCAGGAGAGAACATAGACCATACCCTTATCAAAGGAATTATCAGAATTTTCATGTATGGATTGAGAATCAAATTCTGGAGTTAGACCTGAATTTAAATTCATACTCACAACTTATTACCAGTCTCATCTTGATTAAATGGTTACCACACTTCTCATCAATTTCCTTATCTTTGAAAGCGGAATAAGAGAAGTATGCCTGGTGGAGTTACACATAAAGCTCATCTGATAGAATATTCATAAGGATTTTGCACAAAATATACATGGAAATATTTTAGCACCGAGTTTAGCATGTGATTCGTCTTCAATACATTTAAGAGCTATTATTTTATTATTATTATGCTATCATTAAATATCACTATTACTTAAATGTCATTATTGCTAAAATTGCTGTAAAACTACCGCAATAACCCATGATGAATTGCCCTCTTCTGTTTCCTTTGTTTAAATGGAAAATATATATATAAATCTAGACAGAGAACACTTTGGTGATCCTATTCAGTGGAGTGAGAATTTCCATGGCCCTGATTAAAACAAATCCTGAATTGCATGGACTTAAGATAGCAGAGAGGGGCTTCCCTGGTGGCGCAGTGGTTGAGAGTTCGTGACCCGATCCGGGAAGATCCCACATGCTGCGGAGCGGCTGGGCCTGTGAGCCATGGCTGCTGAGCCTGCGCATCCGGAGCCTGTGCTCCGCAACGGGAGAGGCTGCAACAGTGAGAGGCCCGCGTACCGCAAAGAAGAAAAAAAAGATAGCAGAGAGGCTAAGAGATTTGAAGTTAGACATCCCCAAGTGTGAATTCTACTGTGACCCTCTTCTAGCTCTAGAACCTTGAGGAAGTTACTTAAACTTTCTGAGCTTTACTACTAGTTTCCTCATCTGTATCTTTTTTAGGACTATTTATCAAAGATCTTCCTGTTCTCTATGCTTGGACGTATCAATGAATAAATCAGACAAGAGCCTTTGCCTGCTTGCTCCTTCTTGCATGCTTTCTCCCTCCTTACACTCTCGTGTGGAAACGGATGTTATAAATAAATTCTATGCTTTGTCACAGGTTGATGGACGCTACGGGAGAAGGAAAAGGATGTGAAGCTCACTGAAGAGGCTTGGGTTGGGAGTGCTGGAGGAGTGTACAGGTAGGTTCTGATTTTAAATAGGGTAGTCAGGGTGGATTTTATAAGTTGACATTTGAGCAAAGACTTGAAGTGAGGGAGTTGTCAGAATGTATGATGGGGAGACCACTCCCTGGGGGCAAGAATAACCAGAATCCTCCATCTCTGCCAGAGTTTTCTGCCAAAACTCTAAGGCAGAAATATGCCGGGCAGCTTGGAGGAATATCAAGGAGGCCACCCTGGCTGACTTAGTCAGTGGGGAGGAAGAGACAGCAGGAGGGCTGGAGGTCGGATATGTGATGGGATGGATTGGGTAAGTCCTGGGAGGCCATCACATGCACTGTGTCTTTTACTCTAAATGTAGGCAGCCAGGGGCAGGATTTTAGCCGAGGTGTGGCATGAACTGTCTCTTGTTTGAAAAGCACAACTCTATCTGTGGCCTTGAGGATGTGGGGAGAGAGTGGAGTCAGGGAGAATCTCGGGAGGCGACTACAGGATCCTCGGGGTCTATGTTGGTGGCCTGCACCAGGCTGCTAGCGGCTGGTAATTCTCAGAAGTGGCACATTGGGAAGGTTGTGACAGCATTTCGTGGTAGATTGAATGCAAGAATGGAAAGGAAGAGGGGGTCAAGGGTGAATTCGAGATTTAGGGCCTGGGGAACTGGAAAGGTGTGGTTACTGTCACCTAAGATGGAAAAAGTTTGGGGTAGAGCATGTTTGGGGGATTAAAGACCAGTTTTGGAGGTATAAGATTTGAGATGTTTTCGTGACGTCCAAGTAGAGATGCTGAGTACACAGTTGGATACACAAGTCTGCAGTTCTGAAGAAAGGTCTAAACTAGAGATACACTTTAATACAATGGAGATATTAAGAATAATTACATGGAAGCGCTATTTTAAAGATAAAATGAAGTAATGCAATTAGCACTCTGTCTTCTCAAAACATTTAATAACTGTTAGCTAAAATAATTACCTGAAATGAAAAAATACCTATAGTTTGTTTTGTTGTTTGCAGTAAAAGTGAATAAAATGTCACAATTATTTTAGTAGTATTTGTGACACAGTAGTTTTAGTTAAGACACCATGACTACAAACATTTACAATAAACCTTTCAGTCTCCTACTTTTCACTCTGATAGGGTACTTGGAACCATATTTTGTAAGGTTTAAGTTAGTTGTCATAGGGTACCTCTTTAATTAGAAGTAATTCTGAACTGTCTAGTTCCATGCAGTTTTATATACATATATGTATAATTATTATTTTATGATTTATCAAACTCAGTTGAAAATTTGCATCACTGATATACATTAGAATTTAAGCATTTACCCAGGTATTCAAGGAAAAAAATGTACTTGTCTTGTAATTTCCATAGGGGTACTTACTTTCACATCTTCCCTTCACTTTGCAATCGAAAACATGGCAGGGGAAATATTATCTTACTGGTCTTTGAGTTCCCCTTAGCTATCTGCAAGTCCTTAAACAGCCTTTGTGGCTTAACCAAAATTCTCTTCCATCTTCATTCCGCTAACAGATATTGGTCTAAGCATGTACTTATACTAAAAAATGCATGACCACGTTGTCTCTACACATCTATAATTTTATGTTAACACCATCATTATGTAAGCTATACTTTAATTGTAATTATAACAGATTTTATGTCAACACACATCCATTTCTAGTGTTCATCTGGTGTTCAAGGGGAGAGCAGCATGTCGTAAATGTTATCAAAATATAACATCTGAAGAATAGAACAGAGGGTAATTGTGTAATTCTGTATTCACTCTAATTAAGTTCAGTGGAGTTGGCATAATAGAATTAAGATGAAAAAAAAAAAAAGACATTGAGGTACCATGGCTCCCTCTCCTAACACACCCTTTTCGTATCCGAGAGCAGAGACTCAGCACCTTTCTGTACAGAAATGGAGACAGGAAGAGGCCAGAGGATGAATGACAGGCACGAATGAGGTGGAACTTTGAAGAGCAACATGGAAATGAAATACTTCTTTTGTATTTGGTAGGTGGGGAAAATGTACCAGCGTGTATGCCTACTGGGACCACGTTTTCCAGAACAGTTAAGCCCAGTGTCAACTATGCTGTCCCACCTTCCTCGTAAGTAGGAACATACTGTTACTTGAATCTTTGCTTCCTGTTTCTTGATACCTGGTTGAGAAGATTATCACAGGACCTGCATCTTGTTAGCAAATACACTGTTTTGAAATGATTGACACTCACTGAAGAGTGGCAACTCCAAGCTTGCTCTCTCTTGATCTTGGACTATTTAAGTCTGGAGTGCAGGAGTGGGTTATGGGGAAAGACCATTGGAATTCTTATGTCTTCAGCATAATGGTTATAGCATAATGGTTAGGAGTGTAGGTGCTGGTTCAAATCTCTGCTTTCCACTTGCTAACCATATGAGCTTGGGCAATTTACCTGATTACCTGAACCTCAATACTCCTGCCTATAAAATGATGTTAATAATATTTCATCCCCATAGACTTGTTTTCAATGTTAAAATGAAGTCACTTACACCAAGCACTTAATACAATGCCTAGAGCATAGTGAAGTCTATTATTATTACTATTACTACTACTACTACTATTATTATTATTACTATCACGATGCCAGGTGCTATTTTTCCTATGCCTTATTCCATTGTCTTCTGCCCTGTCCCCCCATTTCTGTCTTGTTTCTGTACAAGGGTAGGTTTGTCACAGAGCATTTTCTTTCCCTAGTGTCTGACTCTTAGTCATCAAGGTGACTGGTCCACGACCCGGCATTCATTGCTGCTCATTGAAGCAACCCATTTTGAGAAGGGGAGTTGGATATTGATGCCAAGTTGGGTCAAGGAGAGAGAATTTTCTCTCTTCTGCACTCAGAGAGCTAAGTGAAATATTGAGCCCTCAGAAGGAGAATCAGGCAAAGGGCAACATGCTTAATTTCATACCTTAGTGATTAAGAACAAGTCAGACAGGCTGGATTTGAACTCATTTCCGTCATGTACTGACAACGGGATCTTAGGTGCTTTTGTAACCCGTCTGAGGCTCAGTCAACATCTGAAAGAGACGAATAACATTATCAGGACCTAGCGTATAGCCTCGTTGTAATAAGTGAGTAAATCCTTTTAAAACGTTCAGCTCGTTGTTTGGCATATAAACACTTAATAAAATTTAGCTTCTTTGGCTACTACCGCTGCTAATATTATTAAGTAGCTGAGCAGATCCGAGGCCCATTTTTTCCTTAGATTGCACATAATCATTTGGACAACCAGCTCACATTGATCAACCGTTGCTTATATATAAACCCCCATGAACCCAAAGGTGCTTTAACTCTCTCCCAGTCAGAGCCTGTTCTGGGGGCAGAAGCAACACCGGCACTACCCCCATCATCTTTGCCTTATTGTCACTACACTGGCCTGCCGTACTGAGCACTTTCTGTTTGCCAGGCACCAAATTTAGCCCTGCGTATGCACTATAGCATATAGTTCTCACACTCAGGTGGGAGACATTATCATCATCCCCAATTTTCAGATAAAGACGCCAAGGTGTTGGAAAGGTAAGAAACTTGACCCACAGCAAGAGATGGAGCCGGAGTATTCAAACCCTTCTCTCTGACCTCAAGAACCCTTAAATATTAGCATACTACTACATCCTGGTAAGAAAATCTGCTTCCAGCCACTCTGGTGAGAGTAGAAATGATTCTCAGTCCCCGCATTCCTCTATTGCCCATGCCACCCTAGCCTCAGGACTAGGGGGGAAAGGAAGTGATCTCTTCAAAGAGCAGCCAAAGGGAACCTACTCCCTTCTGCCTTTTCGGAATCAACTAACCAATATTTTATTTCCTTCTTAAGAGTCCCCACATGTTCCTTTTGGTACTTAGCTTGGCCTTTTAGAATTCTGACATTCTGTGCATGACTCATCCACTGTATTTCACGTTAATTTATTGAGGTCAAGTATAGGGTCTTACTCATCCTGAAGTCCAGTTATCCCCTGTCACATCTAACTCCGTTCTTTTCTTCTTGTAGGACATCTGCAGGTATTTATTTGAATTTTGTTGAATTGTTCTCATCAATAGTACATTAAAAGTTATACAGAAAGTGCTTTCTTATAAGGAAAACCATCTAAATAGATTTCTAGCTCTTTACTTTTTATAGCACTATTGTAGAGATTATAGATCTCCAGGTAATACTTTTTAGATTGAGTTCTTCATATCATCTTATTTTTACATATAATGATAAATCTGAATTTTCTCTATCAAACCTCCGAGACTTCACTGGCTTGTAACTTAGCTTGTTGATTATGTGTTGTTGACTTTTCCATTTACAATGATATTTGATCCTGGTAAGGATGGGGCTGGGTGGGAAGGTACATCGTAGGGCCATAAATTGGTTTTGTAGAGAACTAACATAAAGATCTAAAGTCTCATCATATTTCTGCAGAACTCATGAATCATTTTATTTTAATTCCATTCATTCAGGGAGTATAAAACCATTTTCAAATTGTTATTCCTAATGTGTTCATCTTCTCTTCCTTAGTCGTAGTGAGAAGAGAGCAGGCTGAATGGAAGAAAGTCATTATGACCACTGGGGCCACTAGGGTAGGCATCAGTCCCAGAGTTTTGTTTTCATCTCTCCGCTATTAATATTGGCTAATGTCTTGAGTGCTTACTTGGTGCAAATTACTTAGCCGACCATGGCAAATGGATTGTGTCATTTCATCCCCTGATAGTCATACAATTAATGTATGTATTATTATGATATCCCATAATGCATACATGGAACAGAGCCTCAGAAGTAGTTATTTGCTCACGAAAATATGGTAGATGTGGAATTTGGACTCAGGTCTGATAGACTCCTAAATCACTCCTAGTGATTTTTACCACTAAATTAAAGTTGTATACCTCTGGAGAGTAGATAGTTTCTAAAATTTCCTCAGCTCTAACGTTTTATAATTAAATTTTTGTCTGATGGCAAGCTTAACAGTTAAGATGGGTAGGAAGGAATGCCAGCCTGTTGAATGGAATTTCCCTGAAATAAGCCTGTTTTATGACACCAGCTCACTCATTCATTCACTCAGCATGTATTGAATGTTTGCTCTGTGCAAAGGCATTTTAGGCATCACAGTGGAGTGAGCGCCCCTTCCATAGACTCTCCTGCAACACTCAGAGAAGTCTTGGACTGGTTTGCCTGTTATGGAATGGGGCTTGGTGATAGAAGCCTGGTTTGTCCTCCACTGATAAAACTAAGACATACTCATGAGTTTATAGGCATCTTGAAGCCGTGGGATAGTAACACACATGAATCTTACCATTTTTGCCTGGGATTAATGATATAAAGGTTTTGGATTTGGGTATGGAAAATGGGTGCAATTATGGGTGTGTTGGTTCTACATATATATGGACATCACGTGTCATCAACCTGCAGCTACCTGCCATTCCTCACTACTCCTTCTTTTCACAAACCAAACAAGTACCTTCTTATCTCTCCTGTGGATAAGCTCTTGACAGTGGCACTAGGGCCTCCCTCAATAAGTACATCATTGGCTAAACCAGTGGTTTCTCAGATATGCTCATTGAACAACCCTTAAGGTGGATTGACATTCCACTGCCTAGAATAGAATATGGTGTTCTTTAGAAATCGGGGGGAAAAAATAGGCCACCGGATGTACTTTCTTTAATTTAAATTGTATATATATATATATATATATATATATATATATATATATATATATGAACAATTGTTATATATGTGTATGTATCCTTGTTCATATATATGAATGATTTAAAATTGAAGATATATATATACACACACACATATATATATGTATATTTAAATTTTGGCTTCTGTTAGCAAGTAGTAAATTAAATTATTAGCAGATCCATACTGCAGGGAAATAACCAATCAGATTTCATTCAATAGCTTGCTTTTTTGTAGATTTATGGTTGTGATTTTATATCTGCAGGTATGTTTGCTGAAGAAAATATTTCTACCACTTTACACAAAATTAAATTCATTTAATACCAATGCGGCATGTCTCAAATGTCTTAATACAGTTTTAATCTTTAATCGCATCAGAAGTATGAAATTAGAAACATACCCCAAAATCATTTGAAGATATAATTACTTTCATTTCCCTTATACTTTTGAGACTTTTGAAAAATAAGTATTTAGTTGTACTTATCTGTTTCTGTCTCTCTAAGGGATAGCAAACACTGAAACACAATTCTTTTTAAAAGTCAATATTAAAAATATATTGTCCAAGATGATCAAAACTAAGGAAGTGGCAAAGAAATTCAAAAATTTAAACTTTCAAAGGGTACTTTTTTTGTGAATGTGTAGTACTTGTTCTTCTGAAGGAAGTAATCTTTTTAAAAATTTAATTAACTTATTTTTTATTGAAGTATACTTGGTTTACAGCGTTGTGTTAATTACTGCTGTACAGCAAAGTGACTCTGTTATACATATGTATATACATTCTTTTTCATATTCTTTTCCATTATGGTTTATCACAGGATATTGAATGTAGTTCCCTGTGCTATATAGTAGGACCTTGTTGTTTAGCCAATCTATATATATCAGTTTGCATCTGCTAATCCCAAACTCCCAGTTCATCCCTCTCCCACCTGCTTCCCCCTTGGCAGCCACCAGTCTATTCTCTATGTCTCTGATTCTGTTTCTGTTTCATAGATAGGTTCATTTGTGTCATATTTTAGATTCCACATATAAGTGGTATCATGGTATTTGTCTTTCTCTTTCTGACTTACTTTGCTTAGTATGATAATCTCTAGTTGCATCCATGTTGCTGCTGCAAATGGCATTATTTCATTCTTTTTTATGGCTGAGTAGTATTTCATTGTATATATGTACCACCTCGTCTTTATCCATTCATCTGTTGATGGACATTTAGGTTGTTTCCATGTCTTGGCTATTGTGAATATTGCTGCTGTGAAGATCAGGGTGAATGTGTCTTTTTGAATTATAGTTTGGTCTGGATATACGCCCAGGAGTGGGATTGCTGGATCATATGGTAGGTCTGTTTTTAGTTTTCTGAGGAACCTCCATACTGTTTTCCACAGTGGCTGCACCAACTTACATTCCCACCAACAGTGTTGTAGGAGGGTTCCCTTTTCTCCACACCCTCTCCAGCATATGTTATTTGTAGACTTTTTAATGATGGCCATTCTGACTGGTGTGAGGTGGTACCTCATGGTAGTTTTGATTTACATTTCTTTAATAATTGGCAGTGTTGAGCATCTTTTCATGTGCCTATTGGCCATCTGTATTTCTTCTTTGGAGAAATGTCTCTTTAAGTCTTCTGCCTATTTTTTTTGATTGGGTTGTTTGCTTTTATTGTCATCAAGTTGTATGAGCTGTTTGTATATTTTGGAAATTAAGCCCTTGCTGGTCGCATCATTTGCAAATATTTTCTCCCATTCTGTAGGTTGTCTTTTCATTTTGTTTATGGTTTCTTTTGCTGTGCAAAAGCTTGTAAGTTTGATTCGGTCCCCTTTGTTTATTTTCATTTTTATTTCTATTGTCTTGAGAGACTGACCTAAGAAAACATTGGTATGATTTATGTCAGAGAATATTTTGCCTCTGTTCTCTTCTAGACGTTTTATGGTGTCATGTCTTATGTTTAAGTCTTTAAGACATTTTGAGTTTATTTTTGTGTATGGTGAAAGGATGTGTTCTAACTTCACTGGTTTATATAAGGCTGTCCAACTTTACCAACACCACTTGCGGAAGAGCCTGTCTCTTTCCCATTATATATTCTTGCCTCCTTTGTCAAAGATTAATTGTCAAAGATTAACTGAGGTGTGTGGGTTTATTTCTGGGCTCTGTATTCTGTTCCATTGATCCATATGTCTGTTTTTGTGCCAATACCATGCTGTTTTGATTATGTGACTTTGGAGTACTGTCTGAGTCTGGGGTGGCTATGCCTCCAACGTTGTTCTTTTTCTTCAGGATTGCTTTGGCAATTCTGGGTCTTTTATGGTTCTGTATGAATTTTAGGATTATTTGTTCTAATTGCGTGAAAAATGTCATGGATAATTTGATAGGGATCGCATTAAATCTGTAGATTGCTTTGGGTAGTATGAGCATTTTAACAATATTAATTCCTCCAACCCAAGAACATGAGATGTCTTTCCATTTCTTTGAATCATCTTCACTTTCCTTTATTAATGTCTTACAGTTCTCAGCGTATAAGTCTTTTGCCTTCTTGGTGAGGTTTATTCCTAAGTATTTTATTTTTGGGGTTGTGATTTTAAAAGGCATTGTTTTTTTACATTCCCTTTCCGATATTTCATTGTTGGTATAAAGAAATGCAACCAATTTCTGTATGTTAATCTTGTATTCTGCTACCTTGCTGAATTCGTTTATCAGTTGTAGTAGTTTTCATGTAGAGTCTTTAGGGTTTTCTATATATACTATCATATCATCTGCATCTAATGACAATTTTACCTCTTCCTGAAGGAATTAATCTTGAAGTTCTACTAAGACTTTTGGGATACCTGTTTTAATGAGCCACTACTTCCTGCCTGAGATTGCACTATGCACCAGAGATTCTAGAATTAGCATAATAAAACTAATAATGCAAACAACAGCAACAAATCTTCACAAACCTTCCTTGTAAGGAAGTAAAGTCCACTGGAAAAACAGACAAGTGAAACACACATTCAAAATGGCAGTGATTCTCAAACATTTATGTGCTGAAAAATCATGACAAGCATGATAACCAGGGCAATTACTAGACCCCTTCTCCAGCTGGTCAGGTGTAAGGTCCTGTAACACTATTTTTGGTGAATGCCTCCAGGAGAGTCTGAGACAGATGTTCTCAGTTGTCGTCAACCTTTAGTGTGCATCAGATTTGCCTGAGAATATTGTTAAAACACAGATTGCTGGGCTCCAGTGCCAGAGTTCTAACCAGTTCCCAGGTGTGGCTGATATTGCTGGCCCAGGGACCACATTTTGAGAACCACCTTTCAAAACTCTGCAGTATGCGGTTGTGTGTGTTGTGAATGAGACGGGCCCAGAGAACCAAAGGAGGGCAAAGGGACTCTGCCCTAAATTAGTCAAAGGTAACAATAGCAGCTAGAATTGATTGACCCGAGAAAAAATTACAAGAACTTTACCTGCATTTGCTCATTTAATCCTTTCAGTAAGGTACATGGGTGCTGCTTAGTGTTCCTCTTTTACAGGGGTGTCCAGAGAAGGTAACTACTTTGCCCATGTCCTAAACTGGTAAGTAACAGATTAAGAATTCAGGTCTAGGAAGTCTGATTCCAGAGCCCACACCTCTACCCTTTCTGCATGTAGAGAGGAGTAAAGGGTTGTTGGTGAAGCCTTCCTGGGGGCCCTGGCCTCTGAGTGTAGACAGAAGGATGAGTGGACATAAAGATCATTATTTGTGTGTGGTGGGGGTAGGGGAGGAAGTATGAGGGCTTCCAGAAGAGCCCACCCTCCCCATACATCTGCTATAAGCAAGTCTGATGATCAGGAGTCCGGAACATGAGTATGACTATGGGATACTGAGAAGGGTTCTAGAACCCTGAGGTTAGAGTTCTGGATCAGTTAGTAGGTAACAGAAAGTGAATGAGTGATTTACCTTACTTTCCACGGGTAGCAGGAAGTTTGGAGATAGTCCCTCTAGCGTTAGTCCAGCTGCTGAAGGGCATCACCAGGGGACTGGGTTGCTTCGCTCTTCCAGCTTCCACATCTCTAGCACGTCCACATAGCTTCAAAGTGACCCCAGAATCTCCAATAGTGTTCCAACAATTTGGGCAGGAAGAAAGAAAAGGAAAAAAAAAAAGAAATTAAGTAAGAAAAAAAAGGCAGTGTCTAACTCAGAGAGCAAATTTTTTACCACAGATGGTCAGCAGACTTGCACTTAGATCTCATCAGCTCGGATTTTAAACTGGCCACCTTAGCCTTAAGGATAATGGGGTCTCCTAAACCAGGGCTCTGATAGTAAGGAATAAGGAGAGAGTGGTACTGATTAGCAGTGCCTGCTGTCCCAAACAAATATTATCCCCAAACTATTTTTTTTTTATCCTATATTTTACTTTAAAGAATGGAGGGGAAACATTATGTATCTGTAAATAGCCTTTTAGAAAGGGTACAATTATATAGTTATACAACCCCCTGGAGGGCTCCTTTCTTCTAAAATCTCTTTAAAAACTGTTCAAGGTTAAGGACATTTTTATCTTAATTTAGTAACTCGCAGTCGATTATCTTGGAATGACATCCTCTCTCTGCAGATGTTCTGTCAGGCTTTAGAAAATTCTAGAAGTGGACAGAGAAGCGTTATGGTACATGTATTTGCAATATGCACGTCTTTGAAATGAAATCCATTTAGGGACCAAAAGGCATTTCATGTCTTTGCTATACATTTTCACATATTTGCCTTTCCAGAATTCCTTTGAGCAAATCTGTTAGATGTAACCCATCCGTTTCTCCCATCTGAATTCTTTATTACTAAACATTCTTCAGTATGCTCTCACTCCCCTCTGTCAAAGGCGTTTCTCTGGGTCCTCACCCTTCTCATCTCATATGTGAATGCGTATCTTAAACTGAAGCAACAGTCTGCTATGACTTCTCCATAACTTGAAGAACCCGTCTTTGTGGGAAAAAAAGTAGACTTACTAACTTAGAAGGTAAAATGCGCGCAATGTTTCTGAGAATTAAAAACTAAGATAAAAACATAAGCCATGGAAAAAACTTCCAGTGGATCCTTTTCAAAGACTTTATTTTACAGAGAAGGCAACTGAGGTTTAAAGAAAAAATGCGTTAGTTAAACACTAAATAATAAACCTTAAACCTCAGTGGAGCAACACATGGACAGTTCGTTTCTCACTCACTCAGGAGTGTAGTATGGACTTTGGTGGTCTGAGGGTCAGTTTTCTGCTCAGTTATTCAGGGACCCACCACCTTCATCAAGTGGCTCTACGTTTGTCCTAAAAAGGAAAGGAGAGAGGAAGCTGCAAGCTACAATTATCAACTCGTTATCCTTCAGACATAAACTCTTCAGGTCACCTCTGGTCACGTTCTTTGGGATAGAACCATACCCAGATGCAAGCAGAGATGGAGAATGTTGTTCCTATCTTGGTCCTAGTGATGCCTCTACAGGCTGGAGGAGCTAATTAAAGTGTAGTCAACAGCTTGTTGTTTCTGCCACAATGAGTGATTAGCCTAAGACTGTGGATTAATTATGTGTGTGTGTCACATATACATATAATACACACAAACATATATATGTGTGTGTATATATACCTTTTTTAGCATGAGTTGACACATGGGGCTTCTGCCGTTATCAAAAGAGTACAAACTGCCTCTTGTTGCTTTTTCTTAATTGAAGTTGACTACTACTATCTATTTCCCTTCATTTTGCTACCTCCCCCCCGCCTTTCAGTATTATATGAAAATTCTGAAAGAAAGAATTTCAAAGTTTCCAGTGCTTTTAAAGGTAATAGAATACTCAGACCTTAACAATTTTCCTGTGTGAAACTTTTGCCAGACTAAAATAGTTAACTTATGAAAAGTAAATTTAGATTGATACAAAAGAGAAAATAAGCTGATTTTTTTTTTTTTACACAAATGCCCTGAGTCAGGGTGGAAAATAAATGGAAAAGTGGAGGAATTTAGATCCTTTTGTTGTAAATTTAAATATTTTTAATTGTAAAAATAATACAGGCTCATTGCAGAAACTCCAAAATTGAAAGGATTTAAAGAAAAAAGGAAGAATAACTCAAAATCCCATTTCTGATAAATCATCTCTGTAACATTTTTGAGGGTATCTTTGGAAACTTTTTTTGTGACGGGGTGCATATAAATACAATGCAAGTGTAAAATACCTTTAATTATTATATCAAACTACAAAACAGTTCTATAACATTTTTATTTAGTAATATAAGTATGATTACTCATCACCTAATAAAAATCTGCAGCATCATTTTTAATGGTTGAACAGCATTCTATTATTTATTTAACCAGTCCCTACTGTTCAACATTTAGATTATTCCTGTTTTGCTTTGCTAAGCAATGAGACAAGCATCCTTGTTCATGTCTTTGAGCATTTGTTTATTTCCTTAGAATGGACTTCTAGAACTTGAATGGCTGGTTGTCAGTTCTGGTACATACTGACATATTGTCTTCCAGAAAGGTTACCGTGCTTTTTATTTCTACCAAGAATTTAACATCCAGTGTGGTTTCTTACACACACTCATCAGTACCAGTATTATCAATATCAATACCGGTATTATCAAGTTTTTTAAAACTTTGTCATTCTAGTCAGTAAAATATGACACCTGAATTATTTTATTTGTATTTCTTTGATTAATAATAGCAAGGTTGAACATATTTTCATATCTTTATTGGCTGTTAATACTTTTTAGTTTGTGACTTTATGACATCCATTTTTCATCAATGTATAACAGCCTTTTATATATCAATGTGTTTATTTTGTTTGTTGTAAATGCAATTTTTTTCTCTTCATTTATTAATTTTTATTTTGTGTGTGTTGAACTTCTTTAATACTGTCAAGTCTATTCAAAAACCCTTTAATGAACACAACAAATGTGGAAAATCAGTCATTCTCCTGCATTTTGTAATCAATTTATTTCCTTTTGGGCAGTACAGAAATGTAAGTTCTTATTTCATCTTATGGTTGGAAAGAATCTATTCCCTCGGAAAGGGATTATAGTCTCCATGATGCAGTAATGGGAGATTTTATAGGGTAGGCAGGGTCTACAGAAGAAAAAACCCTAAATCACACTCCATTGGTGGTTGCTTTATTTATAAAAATGGCATTTGAGGTTGTGTGACTGCCATCAGGTAAGCAAAATTAATTTTTAGCATGAAGTACTCCTATCAGCAAGAACAGCCTAGGATAGGCTAGCAGTAAGAAGTGAAGGGTTATGGGATTGGGGCATAGCCTCTGTTTCCTCCAATGCAGCTGGAAATTTAAACTCTGGGGCTCCTGCTTGATCCAATCAGCCCAGGTAGTATGTGTTGCCAGGTAGGGTGAATAGACTCAGAAGTACAAGAGCTCATCCTTGGTCCCCTCTGGAAATGAGCAGAGAATACTGTGTCAAGCAGAGGTGATCAGTCCATGGTCTGGAGACTTGGATCTCCTCACGTAGTCCTTAAAGTCAGGGTGAGACAAAATGCCAATACAAATTATATTGATGACAGTATCAATGAGGTGACATTGAGTCCTTTGACCCAACGTGTGTCTGCAGTGTGCCATCCATTAGTAAATGGGCAAAGCCATTTGACAGATCTATCTGATACAATGAATGAATCTGACACTCATATTTTGAAAAACTGAAACTGTATCCATTTGTCAAGAACAGTGGCTACTTGTTCTGCTTTATTCCCCCTGGTAGAACTAGGTAACATTGCAGGCAGTAAGACGTTCCGGCATTTCACCCTGGAGTAGCCCCAAAACTGAAGAAGCTGTCTTATCGGTAGTTAGCTCCTTGTCACCAAGAATGTTAAAGTAGATTTGTATGATTAGCAAATTAAAGAGACTGTAGTGCCTACCACTACTGTATTCACTAAGGCACCCAAGTTATTCTAAAGAAATCCTAATAATGCATTAGGACCGTTTTGAATATTTTTATTTGATTAGCCGTAATCTTCTAGTTATAACATCCATCACCATTTTGACCACTGAAACTTGGCCTTCTTTTCTTACAGCCTAGCCCTGTGGTCTTGGGCTAATCACTAACCTGCTTAGATACAATCTTCTTCTCTATGAAATAGAAACAATATTATATACTTTGAAGGACTGCAGGAAGATGAGCTGTAATGTTTATCAAGTGCCTAGTAAGTAGCCTGGCCCATAATAAATACTTGGCTAATTGTAGATGTTAGTTTCATTTTTAGTTTTATTTCCAAACATTGCTCTTTACTTTTGGAACTCTAAAATTTGTTTTGAGAGTGGAGGACTTGTTGTTTGGATTCCTCCAACACTCTCTGTATATTCTGTACTTCTAGCCCTACATCATTTATATTAATGGAATAAATGATCTTTGGTCTGGTGAGTCCAAGGTGACGAGGAGCTAAGTGGAGGTTCAGTATACACCTGGAAGTATGGATTTTCATGCCCAGTGCAAATGTGGGAAAGGCATTATTCCCACATTATAAAGGGGGTAAAGACCTCCAACTTGAGGAGACTCTGGGTTGAGAGATGAGAGATTTACAGGTACTGTGTTTATCCTACAGGGTACCACAGGGGCTTTTATATTCTGTAGCAAGAATTTGCACCTTATACCCTTGTAGTTAGATGTAAAGCATACCACATAACTAATATCTAGTAAGCATTAGAGTTAGAATAAATACCATTTATTTAACGTTTCCTTTGTGTTAAGCATTTTACAGTTACAACATATGGATGGATACTATATTGTAATGGTTAAGAGTGTAGTTTTTTGAGCTGGATAATCCTGGATTGGAGTCTCATCTTTATTACCTCTTTTTTTTCTGTTTTATTGAGGTATAATTGACAAAATTGTAAGATAGTCAAAGAGTATATCATGATGATTTGATATACATATCTGTTGTAAAAGGATCCTTCCCATCACGTTAATTAATACATCTAACAGCTCATGACACCTTTTTCCTTTTTTTCTTTTTTTGGTGAGAACACTTAAGTTCTATTCTCTCAGAAAATGTTAGTTATACAATACAGTATTATTGACTGTAGTAACTATGTTATACAGTAGATCCTCAGACCTTATTCATCCTGCAGCTGAAAGTTTGTACCCTTTCACCAGTCTTCCCCCTTTTCCCCACCCACACCCCAGCCCCTGGCAACCAGTTTTCTACTCTGTTTCTATGAGTGTGGCTTTTTTTCTTTTTAGATTCCCTATATAAATGATATCATTCGTATTTATCCTGTCTGGCTTATTTCATCAGCATAATGCACTCCTGTTTCATCTATATTGTCACAAATGAAAGGATCTCCTTCATTTTTTTTAAGGCTGAATAATATTCCATTACCTCTTAAATGAGTGACTTTTGGTACATTGTTTACACTTTCTAAGCCTCAGGGTTTCTTTTCTTCTGTTAAAAAAAAAAAATATATATATATATATATATATATATATACACTAACAGGTTATTTTCTGATATGTGGAATGTTTGTTGAATCAACAAATAATTAGTTGAGATCATAAATGTGACACTTAGCACTGTATTAACATTTATTAATACTCTCCCTGTTAATTTCTACAATAAATTGTATAATAAGTAACAATAATAATAGTACTACTAGTAGTTTCAGAAAATGCATAGGATGTGCCAGGCATCATATACTGTACTACCCTCCTTCATGTGTACCACAGGTTACATGTGGATATCATCTTCCACGTTGTTTCCTTTAAAAAAAATTGAAGCTCAGCAAGATTGAGTAGCTTGCTCCAGATGTGAACTCAGGTCTGAATCACTCCACATATAGGTTCTTAATGACTCCATGTCTTTAATTCCACATCTGCATTTGTTTGTTGTTGTTGTTTTTAACTTTCCAAGCATCTGATCTGAAATTCCTTTCTCTTTGGGGAATTTTCCACTTTGTGGGTCTTGGTGTGAAACAGAGCCTTCCTCTCGTTATACAAGCTGAACATGTCAGATACACTGTTTACTCACATGCTCAGTCTCCCTTACAGATGGAAAACAGTCGGGCGACCTCAGGTTGGCCAACTGCACCCCTCTCTTGGATTTTGAATTACAAATAAATGATGTAAAGAAGCAAGGCCAGCAGTGCTGGGTCAACCTCCTGTTTCCTGTTCCTGCTTGGTAGCAAGGCCAGCTAGGACTTATAACATCACTTTGGCCTGATCCTATAATTGCAATAGCATAGCCTTGGCTTTCGGTTGTTTAGTCTGCTTCTAGTTACTGAGACCTAACCATAAACTTCCAAAAGTTTCCTTTTCTGCTCAAATTAGCCGTATCTGGTTCCTGATGATTACAAATAAGACCTTTCCTGATATACAATGGTGACCTACTTATCCAGGCAGATGTAACATCGTCCTGGCAGGGACAGAGGGCAGGCAAGTTCCTTGAACAGCTGAACAAGAAGAAAAAGACCTAAGAAGCAAGAATTGAAGCCAGTTCTGCTTGTGTTATAATTCTACCCGCAGCTGCCTCTGTTTCACAGACCACATGCTAAGGACCATGTCCCTTCCCCTGTAACAGACGAGCAAAGTAGACCCAGGCCTTCCAACCCAGAGACCAGCTGAGCTGTACCGTGGACAATCTAGGATGTGAAAGACTTCACTCAATGTCTTTGTCACTTGACACATTGTTCCTCTCTTTGGGAAGTAGCTTCTTTGTGTGACAAGAATATGCTAAACCAACACTTAAGTGGACAGAGGTGAAAGATGCCAAAATTAGCTACAGAAAAAAAGGCGTAAAGACTTGTATTTTCTGTTATTTGAAGGTGTTAAGACCCCACATAGAATATGAGTCCTTTAAAGGAAAGTTGTGAATGGCCCAGGGAATGTTGAATTTCCATGTGGCAATATGTTCTTGATCAGTCATGATGATGATGATGATGGTAGCATCAGTAGCATTTATCAGTGTTTCCTGGGTGAGAGGCACTTTATCCTAATGACCTTTTATCCCCATGACGACCCTGAAGTAGGAAATACTGTTTCAGCATCTCCAGGGTTTTTCTTTTTCTTTTTTTTTTCATCAGGAATTTACCCTAGATCACAGTTGGGTGGTAGAACGACCAGAACTGGACACTAGCCTTTCCTGAATTCCCAGCGTGTGATCTTAGCAGTTGTATTGCCTGATGCAGAGCCATGTAAATGTTGCCAAAGCAATGAAACGTGTACCTATTTCTAACAGATTCTACCTCAGAAGCTCTGGGTTAAGTGCAGAGCAGTTGAGTGTGATTGTCTTTACAGACAGTAGATAACTTAAGAGAAGTTGTTTAAAAGTATATTTGCATATTGCACTACACTGTCATATCTGTGATTGGTTAGCTATTGAGTAACTAACACAAATCTCAATCCCATCTCTAATCTCATTCATCTCTTGTATGATATTTGACCTAATTGAGGCAGTTTTTTTTGGTTCTTTCCCACAAACACACATCGAACATCCAAAACATGCTTACCATTTGTGAGCATATTCTCTTAGTTATTTAGGAGTTGAGTAAGAGTGAGAGAGAAGGGCTTCCCTGGTGGCGCAGTGGTTGAGTGCTCTGCCTGCCGATGCAGGGGACGCGGGTTCGTGCCCCGGTCCGGGAAGATCCCACATGCCGCAGAGCGGCTGGGCCCGTGAGCCATGGCCACTGAGCTTGCGCGTCCGGAGCCTGTGCTCCGCAACGGGAGAGGCCACAACGGTGAGAGGCCCGCGGACCGCAAAAAAAAAAAAAAAGAGTGAGAGAGAAAAAGACACATAAATATGAAATACGGTCATCATTTTTTTAATATCCTTTATGTTGTTAATCCCTCTTAGCATTTACTGCCATTCACTCATTTGTATTATTTGGGGTATAGCAGTTTATTCACACAGCATTTTTACATATGGCTTATCATTTGTATTCTATTTTAATAACACTAATAATTATAGACTATTGACAAACTCATCAGACCCTACATATTCATTTCAAAACCATGAAAATAAGGTGGAAAATGAGGTGTAAAGTGGAAAACCTATGTGTATGTTTTCATTGGTGGAATGAGGAGCTACCTGAATACCACTCCTTTAGCTTTTCCTTCAAATGGTGCACTTTTTCCTCCATGCATAGGAGTCCCTTCCATTAGGTCAACAGTAGTCTTGAGGGCAAACCTCAGAAGTAGAAACAGGAGAACTTTTCAGTTATGGTAAAATCAAACATATTTTTCTTCAGTAGTGAAAAAAAAATTCTTCATGAGAAGTTCAACCACCGTGAGTTCCATGGTGAAAAACTTTCCACTTATAGATGCAACTTCCCCCAGAATTCTGAGAAATGTCGGTAGTAGAGAGGGGTGTTGCATACACCTGTTTCATTTCCCTCTGACTTTTCCTTCTCCTTTCTCTATTGACATTAAAATCTATAGTGAAAGCACATAGTAAGCAGTCTAGGACAATTGATATGACATTTGATCTAAATCCCCAAAGTCTATTTTAGATGGGGATGCTATGAGAGTCACAGGAGGGGAAAAAATCTAGAATTATTCTTATGTGATCAAATGTACTAAAATAACAAAAGCAAATCTTATTTCTAGCTAATAAAATCACATTCCTTATATGATGTCATATTATGGCAGAAAAGAAATATATGCGTCTATTTTCTTCTATATTAAAACTGCTAAGGAGTGGGGACCAATGAACTAAATCAATTGTTTTGGGTTCAAGTTGTAGTTTTTAGTAGCCATCCTTCTTAGCAAGTTTTCAGAAGCAAATGTAGTTCGTTTACTATCACCACTAAATGTGCAATTGTGTAGATGTGTGGAAAAAAGTATTATCAAATATATATACTTCAAAATGATTTGTGTAAATTTATCTATTCATATTATTATTCTCCCCAAGTGAATCAAAATCTACTATATACTGTGTTTTTCTTCTATAGCTTAAAAGGGGAATGTATGTTGAAACTTATTCAAATATTTATTAGGTGTCTGCTAAGTGCCAGGCACTCTACTAGGCAGTAGAGATGTTGTATTAGAGGTGGAAAATGTCCTTGACCTCCAGAACTGATACTCTTGTAAGAGAAATACTGGGTCAAACTAAGTCAACAGTTTCTTTGCTACAGAGCTTTTTACGAGTCTTGTGAATTATGAGTCTCTGATAAGGAGATGTAGTGGACAACAGATCCCAAATTTATTTGAAATCTTTTCCTTCATGGACTGTCTCATAGGATTTATGATCCACTGAACACACCTTGAGAGACACTAGTATTCTGCAGTGGTTAGTTAATTGTTTTCTATTAAACAACTATATACTGAATCCATGATATTATTATCTGGATTTTTTGGAGGATACAATGATGTACATGGCCACTGTGATGATAAGGGGGTCCAGTTTAGTTAAGAAGAGAAACCACAGGAGTTATAACTTAATGTAACAAAGAAATACACACACATATACATATATTTATATGTAAATTACTAGTTATATAGTATACAATGTCTTCTGAAGAAGATAGAGTTGTTTGTAACTTGGGATCTCACAGGAGGTTTCACAGAGAAGGTAGACCCTGAGCTGGGCGGAATTTCAGTAAGTTAATGTGGTTCTGACCGTACGATAAAATCGGGTATTTGCACTGGTCAATCTGACCTTGATGGAACAGCATTCCATTTGCAGGGAATAGTGTGATCAAACATGCAGTGGTGGAGATTGCCAGCTTGTAATATTCCAGTACCTGGAAAGTGTTGGAACATCTGCTTTCTCCACGGTCTAGAAAAGTGAATCTCGAGTGAAATGCAAGTATAATGGAGGCCAGTGCTCTTTGCTTTGTACACTGCTTTGATTCTACAACATGCAACGATGTAGTGATCTGTTTCAGATTGTCATTATTCGAGAGGGTTCTTAGTAACAGGAGTGGAAAAGGAAGACCTCTCTTCCTGTGTTTCTGCCCTATGCTCTTAAGCCAGAAAAGGTACCAACATCACTGACCTGACCTTGTCTCAGGTATCTATCAGGATCTACTAGAATCATTCTAGTGAAAGGTAACTAGACGTCCAAAGGACTTAAAAGATACACTCTAACCTTTGTATACTTTATATACCTGGTGAAACAAAAATGTCACCTGAGTGGTCCCCTTCCCTAGAAATACCAGTATGTTTTTCCAGTGCATGGCAGAACTTTGCAGGTAAAACTGGGATAAAGGTGAAGAACAGTCTTAAAATTCTAGTCCTTGAACAGCACCTAACACACAACAGGTTTTCAATAATCTTAGCAACAGTATTCACAAATAATGACCATCAGCGTAACTGCTCTTTTGTGCCAAAATACATTACCATATTACTTTTTTTTCCTTCAGCTTTACAACTTGGGTTCTATTATTGTTTCCATTTTACAGATTAGGAAAGTGAGGCTCAGAGATGCTAAGTCACTTGGGCAAGGTCACAGAGCTTGTAAGAGATAAACCTGCACCCTTACTGTTGGATCCTACAAAGCAGACCATAATTTAAGTCCTTCAAAATATACCTCAGAACATTTGAGTAAATTAATGAATAAATCCTCCTAGTCAGACTGACCAGATCATTATATTAGGTTCAGCTCTCAGTGGAGGAAAGTCATAATCATAGTTGGACAGTTAATACAGTAATTTACTTGCTTTGAATTTTCTAAATGATGTTTAGCTGGTAGTTTCATGATGATGACCATCGAATAAAAACAGGCATATTTTGGTGTTTGGAATAAGATCTCATATTGAGTAAAATACATATTGATTCCTAGACCTATATGATGTGAGTAACAGATGACATTGAGATGTCATCTAGAAGTACTCCTGTGCAGTTCATCATGTCAACCCAGCTAATAATTTTAGAATGTTCAGAGTGAATAATATATGCAGCCATAAAGCATATTTCTAATCAATGCAAATAATATTTTTCCTATGCTAAACCCAGAGTTAAGTTATAACACGCATCGTAAGATTAATGGGCCATTTTTTCTTCATCACTTTGCTAAATGACTTAGTCTGGAAACCATTCAGAAGGTTGCGAATTGGAGCTGAGCAGTAGTAGTGAGACTGTGCCTCTGATGATGAAACTATTTCCACCCCGACCCCTACCGCTCCCTTCTTGGGAAAGAAGGCAACATTTCTCCTAGAAAAAGTCACAGGTTCATAAGCTGCCTTGTATAATACGTTTGGAGGAATAGTGTGTCTTTTAAGCAGAGCCTATGTCGGCATATAAAATAATTTTTACCTACCATTTAATGAAATTAACACTCACTTTGAGGCTAGGTCTTTTGCCATTTGACTCCTGGATCACGTCTATGGATATATTTTTTTCTTGAGACGAAGTGTGAACCCAATAGAGTATCCATCATTCAGTCTATCTAGCTGATGTACATCATCTGAAGCACAAGCTCCCTGAGGCCAGGCACTTTATCTGCTCTATCAGTGTAGCCCTGATGCCTAGTGTCTAGCTTTTGGAGATTCTTAATAAACATTTGTACTGAGTAAGGTATGTATATGGTGAGCAAAAGTTGGCTTCCCATTTTACAGTCAAGAGTATCCCACTCATGTTCTGTGAACACTGGATAGCAGAATCTTACTATGTTACTTTTCTGTTCCCTTTGCAAGTTTCCTGAAAGGGCATTCCTGTCCTTAGAATGTCCATCTCCTCCCATCTTCCTGGAGAATAACTCTTCTTTCTTAAATACTTAGCCCCATTATTGACTCTTTAAGATTGAATTTATTACCTCCTTACAAACAGGAAAATGCAGTGCTTTTTTTTTCGACATTTATCACCAGAAAATTATTCTAACACTTGAAATTCTGGACCTAAAATGCCTGGACTAGTGGTTCTCAAAGTCTGGTAACCCAGACCAGCACATCAGCTGCACGTAGGAATTTTTAGAAGTGAAAGTCTTGGGCCCTGCTCCAGACCTACAGACTCGGACACTCTGGGGGTGGGGCCCACTACCTGTTTCAGCAAGCTCTCTTGGTGATGCTGATGCATACTCAAGTTTGAGAGCCACTGCTTAGACCTAGAACTTAAGGTTTAGGCTTTGGACAGATCTGAGTCCTAAACACTACTGAGACACTGGAGTGACCATGAGCAAGTTACTTCTGGGAACCTCTTAGCATCTGTGTGCCTTGCTTAGCTAATAGTGATTTAAATTAATTAGAATAATGCACACGGTGTACTCAAGAGAGTAACCGAAGCATGCTTTATGTTCCATAAATTCTAGCTGTTTACCATTATCACCAATCAGAGCTTACTGACACATCCTGAAGACATTCTTCTAATAAGTGTAATAATGTGGTTTGTAAAATTAACAGCTTAGAAGAGCATATTACGAAGTTCATCAGACAGGGTCTCAGCAGGAAATCAGGGGTACATCAATAAGGATAAATTGAGCCCAATGTAGAGAATCAAGAGATAGTGTAGTGCCCTGGGTTCAGTAAAAGTGTGGCTACTTTATAGGAGATGAAAGAGAAAGGAAGGCTTGCTGGAGAGAGAGTCCTCCCCAAAGATGCTGTGACGCCCCACAGAGAAGCACTATATGTTAGCTGGGGGATGCAGCCAACTCCCAACAATTTGGCAAGAATTAATACCCTAACTTCACTCCCCTCCTTCGTTCCCTACAATCTTCTATTGGTACTCTTCATTGGTGAGCCAAACAGAAGCCAGAGCAAGGACACTTACTAAGATAGGCCATGCAAGCCATCCATATAGAGTTGGGTGGAGAAAGGATGTGGAAGGGCAAATAGGACATATTTCCCGCGGGTGGTGAGCGAGCTGTAAAATCACTCGCCCTTCTAACATCATTGCCATTGCAGGAGCACGGAGGAGCAAGTGGTTAGTTCTGACTTGGCAGATCCAGGAGACTGCAGGACAGAACTGGTATATGAGTTGGGCTTTAAAGGTAGATTTGAATTTTAATGGAGAGTATGGAGTAAGAAATGGTGAAGAAGCAAGGGAAAGGGAGATTCATTGCAAATGGAGAAAAGAAAAGTGGCATAAAGACAAGAAAAGTCAAGACTTACGGAAGAGATAGCAAATACTCTGCGTGTGACTGGAGCAGAGAATGGGTAGACGAAGGCTGGAAGTTAAGATGAAGTCATCCTTGAATAACATTAAAGTTTCCTCCTTTAATCTCAATTTCCACCTTCTACTCCCTTCACTAACATTGGAAAATTAAAAGTGAATTTGACTGGGTTGGTGGCAATGGTAGTATGAAGCAAAGAGAGGAGAATAAGAGTAAAAAATTTAGTAGTACCTTGGTGAAGCTGGGTAAATGATGGGTGGTGGTGTCACGTCAAAGCATGGGCAAGTGATTGTGACAAATATAGGCTTATTTCTTGACTATATGACTTCAGTTAAGGTACTTAAGCCCTCTAGGCTGCAGTCTCCCAACCTGTAAAATGGGGATAAAACCTCGCTTCCTCCAAGGTTTCTGTGAGGATCTAATGAGAAATGGAAGTAAGAGTTGAGTCCAGTAATCAGTTTTTAATACATATAAACTAATGTGAGGATAAGGGTAAGAATACTTGCTATCATTTATTGAATACTTATTATGTGTCCAATATTGTGCTAGTCTATTTACATATCTTTTCTCACTTAGCTTTCTTTTATCTGCCTTTCTATAGGCAAGAGATAACTGATGGCTCAGTTATGAGGAAACGCAGTTGTGAGGAAAATGTCAGAGGGAAAATGTACCAGAAAGTTAATTCCTAATGGATCTGTCAGCCTTAAACAGAGCATGTCTGTGCTAAAATGTGTAAAATATCTGTGCTAAAACTACTCAATTGGACAAGTTTTGATAAAGTATTAACTTAATGAATAGGCATAAACAGCTTGGAGCTTTTTGGAGGGTATGTGGTAATATTAGTATTGGTGTGATGACTTTTCAAAGTTCTATGGTGTATAGAAGTCAAAAAGAAGACCCAGAAAGGGGGAAAACTCTCTCTGAAAGTTACTGGGGAAGTCTGGCTAGTAAGACTCCAAAAGGGAGAATCAGTAAGAGGCCAGGTTATTCATAGGCCTTCTAAGAATGTGTCCATGAGAAATATTTACAATGATTGGATGCCGGAATAAAGGAGAACACTGGCTCCATAAATGGTAACTTATTTTATACAAACAGGCTAATGATAAAAATAATGAAAATCCGATGGATTTTTGAGAGTTTCATTGACCAAACTGAGACAAAAGTACATAACAGCTAGATGCTCATAGTTTTAATCAGTTCACTTTGGAGTCAAGCAAAGATAGCACCTGAAATGGTAAGGGACGTTTATGCAAGGTCACAAAGATTTTTGGTGGTGCATTTGGGATATAAACCCATTTCTGTAAGAATTCTTTCAGAAGTCAAATGTTTGCTTGTCAAAAATAGCATGAACTTACTTCCAGGAAAAGTTCCTAAGAAAAAATAATTTGAGTAATGAAGAACACTGATGTAACAGTTAATTTAAGAACCCAGAAATAGAGGTAAAGAGTAAAGCAATTATGGGTTAAGAGTCTGCATAGGCAGAAGGAGCGGAGCGGCTGCTGCTCAATGGCGGAAAAGCCGCCGGTGTTCTGACCGCTTCGCCCCCCTAGCAGTTGCGGGGGAGTTTCCTGCCGGCGCGGCTGGAGTCTCTGTTTCTCAGGGTTCGGTGGCTGGAAGATGCTCCAGAGAGACGAGGCTGCGGCGGAGGAGGTGGCGGCGGCCGAATCGGCAACGGCGCTAGGGTGGAGAGAAGGCGGCAGCGGCGGCGAGGTGCGGGGCCCAACGGTGTAAACAGCCCCGGAGGCGGCGGAGGCGGTGGCCAAGACCCCGAGGGGTAAGCGGCGGCTGAGCCAGGGTCGCGCCTCCTTTGGAAGCCTGGGCTGAGTGCAGCAGAGGGGTTCTGCGGCGGGCGCGAGCGGACGCCCTAGACCTCGCCTCCCTCCCTCGCCCCAGGTAAGGCCGCTGGGCGCCCCGCCGCAGGGGGAACGGCTCGCGGGCACCGCCGAGGCCCCGGACCGTTTTTGGGGTGCCGCCGAGCTGCGGCCGGGACCTCTCCCCGCTTAATCCTCGCCTCTTTCCCTCGGCCGCGGAGCCCAGAGGAGCGGGACGCCGGGCCTGGCTCCTGGCTAGGCCCCTTCCCCAGCCGCCGCCTCCGCGCTCGGCCGAGGCTGGGAGAGGCTCGGGGCAGGGAATTTTAGTTTGCTCCAAAGCCTGGAAGTAAACTGCTTGTCCCTGTTCTCTGCGAGCATCTCTTTCACCTGTAAGCACTGGGGCTACTCCAGGCGGTAACTCGTCCCTTCCTGGTGCATGCCCGTTTGAAAACACTACCTTTTCCCATCTGTTTCCTCATTAGCTTCTGCCTTCCTCTGCGCTCCATTTCACTTCTTCGTTAAATCTTCTTTCTCGCTCTTCTGTCTACGCGTCTCACCACCTCCTTCCTCCTTAGCGACTTTATTTAAATCGTTTCTCTTTGTCTTCTCAGGAGACTCCGGTCTTCTCTTCCCTGTCTTCCCCAGCAGTCCTTTTCGGATGTCATTCTTTTCAGCGAAGTTCTTAAATGAAACTGCTATCGTCAGTATCCCAAATCTACCAGAGGCCCATTAAGAATAGACTCACCAGCTTTAAGTGGCAGATCAGTTTCTGATTTCACCGAGCCTAACATCCTTTTTAAAAAAATTGTATTATTAAATGTAGAGTGTGGAAATAGCCCTGAAGTTATTTTTAAAATGAAGGGCTCAATGAGTGTTGGAAATAGATATTTCATTTTTTCAAGTTGCATGACCTCTAAGGTCAGATTGAGCAGATCTAGAACATTTTTGCCCATCTTGTCTGGCAGAATGCTTCTTAAGCGTTTTGATAGCGGCTCACATTCATCACTATTCAAGTTGGCTTAAAAACAGTTTGCAAACTTTAGAAAAAAGACATTATGAGAAAAACTAGGAAGCTGTTTTGATGAAGTCACTGTTACATACCTTTTAAAATAGGCTTCACATGTTTAATGTATCAAAATAAAGTTGGTGGGAGTCTTGTAAAAAGGATTATTTAGGAATTTGAGTAGTCTTAAGAGTTATGTAGCTATTTTGGGAAAAACATTCTTTTTCTGTTAACAAACGTTTACAACTCCTGTGATGTGAGAATTACCGAGGTTTACTGTGGGATTAACACAGGAACTCATTTTATTTGAGCTACCACATGGATGTAGAAGTGGTAAATTGCTCAGGTTAGCGTAAATCAGTATGTAGAAGAAAAAAAAAGAGTCTGCATAAATTCCCCTGGAAGAGGGATATGGTCAGAGATGGCAATTTGAAAACAGTGGATCACCAAAAGTAAAAGTAAATTACAAGCTGTTTTGGGGGTCTTCAAGAGAGATTTTATAGATTGAACAACAACAGCAGCAAGGATAAAATATAACGCTGTCATGTAGACTGCAGCCTGAAAAGAAAGCATCGCAGAAAAGCCACATCATCCTGAATTTATATTTCTGTGCATTTGAACAGATTGGAGAGCAGTAAAGTTGCTTTAAGAGCGAGTGATTTAAGTCAGCCAGCTTGTGAATAATACAAGATATTTTTGCATTTACATTAACTTACGTCCATAAATAACGAACTTTAACAATGAACAAAATCCATAATCCTGATAATGCTAAGAAAACTGGAAAGATACCTTTACCTTGAAAAGACAGGATAAAGAAGACAGCATAGAAATTTAGGGAGATTGCAGTTTTGGAAAAATTATATTAACATTTATTAGCTGCTACAGCTTTGAAATGTGATGATTTAAAGAAAGAAGTAGACTGTTGATTTCTAAAAGGTAATGTGTTGGCTGAAAGAGAAGAGAATCTTGTTGAGACCTAAAGTGTTCTTTTAAGGATATATTTCAATGTCATTTCAAAAAATAAACACATTTCCCATAACAAAACAGTGAGGTTAATGGAATAATGCAGGTGAAAGCTTTTTGGCCCAAAGGAGTTCCATCCTTTGGAACAAAGTTTTATTGTTGAACACACCATGACCCGGGCCTGTGAGTGCCAGCACAGTGGCTGTTTTTACAAGATCTGGTACAATATTCACAGTAGTTCTGGCCTTAGCGCTAGGCAAGGATCATTCTTTTTGTATCTTCCTGATTGCTTCCTCTACAGAAATGGGATAATCCCTCTTCTTCTAAACTGGAAAGTAGTTTCTTCCCTCAATAAAACTAGTTTCTTCTCCAGGTTGAGCTTTTCCAACTCCTGGAGGTCTAAAATGAATGATATGAAACATACTATATTTGCATCTATTTTTATTTAAGAGTTATCTAAGGAGATTTATCTAATTAAATAGGAATTTCCTAACAGATGCCAAAATAAACAATCAACAAGTTTTCTTCAGAGATCATATATATTATATAACAAGATCCACCTAAGAGTTAAAATATAAGTAGGTATACAATTTAACTATTTGAAGATAATTTTTCTTCTTACCACTGAAGCAATAAGCAGGTGGTAGTACAGTTTGGGGAAAACAATATTTCTGGCTTTTGTTTTATTTTAATTTGTGATATTCATGAGATCTTTTGTGAATCTTTTGGGTATATAGTAAAATTAATGGGTTTTTAGCTTTGTATTGACTCGTATTTTTGTAGGTTTAAAATTTTTCTTCTGGCTTTAACTATACTATCTCCTTTTACTTTTTCATTTAGAAATAATGTATTTTTCTCAGGATTGCAATCTCAGTGCAGTCCTCTACTTTTCTATTTGTTGGACGTTCTCTTAGACGTCTACATTTTTGTCTAGTTAGTACATTTCTAGTTTTTTATACAATTGATAAGAACTCTTTAATCTTACGAATTCTTTATATTTTCTCTTTGGAGACAAGACTTATAGGGATTTCCTTGGGCTTAAACTAGAAAGAAAAACGAATTTGCATATGAAATGTTGAAGGCTTTGTTACAAAGTGGGTTAACATTATATGTATGTTTGAAATAAACTACTTCAACCAGAGCACCTAGCTGTTAACCTCCAGATTAATATCTATCATAAAATATGTGCATGCTTCCAACACATGGCATTGCCTCCTATTACTGCATGTCCAGGAGAAATTGTTTTGTCTTGTAGCAAAAGGCATTAGCTCTTTGCACATTTTTTTTTTTTTTAATGACAGCTATCCAAAAATCAAGCTGAACCCTTGTATATGAGGACAGAAAAGGACAATTTTTGGACAGGTCTAATATCCAGTTGTACCTTTCAGTCACTTAGAGAGAAGGCTTAGACCCCTGAAGCCCAAAGTCACAGGTTTTTTAGGATTATGGTGGTATATACCTCCAGTTTATAGAAAAAAAATGCGTTGTAGAAAGTCCAAGTTAAATTAGGACTAAAATCCAAGTTAAATCTAGAACTAAAGTTTTACTGCCCCAAATACTTGTAAACTCTAGGTTACTGCTCTGTTGTCCATTTCATCAGTTGCAAAATATTCAAGTTAGTCTTTCAATGCTAACAAGAACATAAAAATGCATTATATCTAAAAGCAGAACATGATTGCCAAGCCAGATCTGCGCATTACCTGAGAGTTTGGGGGGCCACCCAAGCGGCATCTACTTGTTTGCTACTGACCTTCAGTTAGACTTGCTCAAGAATTGTTACAATGTAATAACATACACCCTTATGTACTCTTGAGTTTATTGAAAACACACAGCAAATGTACACACACACACACATACACACCAGCACACCAGCACGCACCTACTCTAGAGCCTAGAATTTTAAGAGTCAGAACTTTTTACTTGCTTCTGGATTAAGATGGACCCTGTATTTCCTCAGCATGCTAATTAGAAACTCTATAAACAATTCAAAACCAGCTTCTTAAAATTCTGTTTTAAAAAAATTGATGTTAAATAGTATCCTCAGAGAGTTCTACTCTGACTTTTCAAATTGTTTTTTTCTCCCTTCATGGGATAAACAGTTAGGGTTTCTTTTTGTTTGTTTTTTTATCTCATTGTAAAAAATTCTATCTTAAAAGCTGATTTATTATTTCTTCCTTAGCATGGATGACATGGGAACAAAGATGATATTTCATCAGTCTTGTTTTTATTTAAGTTGAAAGGTTATATATTTCTACTATCTACTGCAATAATGCTAAATATTTTTATAGTGCTTGTAAATCTCATGACATTATTTTTTTAGTTTGTATTTAAGGCATTTACTCAAAAGGGACCATATGCCTCAGTTCACGTTACTCTTATCATCAGTGTGTACGGTCACTCTATTTTCTAATACTTTTAAGATTGGTTTTGGCCCCGACGTTCCTCTGCCAGATTTATTTCCTTTATTTTCCCCTATATAGCACCATTTGGGCCATTTAATATGTAATTTCCCAACTCACCTTTCATAGTTATTTTAAACGTGTATATATTTGAAATACCGAATTGTTTTGTATTTTCTAATTTTTGCAAAAGTAGTATCGACTAAAAATCACATCCTATTCTTTTATTTTTCCTACACAAAATTATTGTTTTAAAATTTGTCTGTGTTGCTCCATAGAAATGATTGCTTCTGGCCACTGTCTAATATTCCACCATATGCTAATACCATGTTTTGCTTATCCATTACCCTGGTGATACATACTTAGGCTATTTTCAACACTTTATGTCGACTATAAAGCATTAATACACTCTTTCCACATGTCCCCTTGAGTAGCAGTGCAGAGTAACAGTGCAGCCGTGGAATGGCTGAGGTAGAAGTCATATATATGCCTTATTTCACAGATTCCTCCCCAGAATAGCTGTACCATTTTCCCCTCACCAGCAATACTTGGAATTTCTCTCTTGCCATATCCTTTGTCACCACACGCTGTTAACCTGCATTTTAAAAAATTAATTAATTTATTTATTTTTGGCTGCATTGGGTCTTCGTTGCTACACTCAGGCTCTCTCTAGTTGCAGCGAGAGGGGTCTACTCTTCGTTGCGGTGCGCAGGCTTCTCATTGCAGTGGCTTCTCTTGTTGCGGAGCACAGGCTCTAGGCACGCGGGCTCAGTAGTTGTGGCTCCCAGGCTCTAGAGCGCAGGCTCAGTAGTTGTGGTGCGCAGGCGTAGTTGCTCCACAGCATAATTTGCATTTTAACTTCTGGAAATTTGGCATGTGTGGATTCATAGCAAGTAAGGTGTTTTAATTCTGCATTGCTCTGATTGTAGAAAAGTTAGGTCTTCATATACTTTCTTGCTATTCATGTTTTCCATTCTATGAATTGCCTATCATGACCTTCACTCATTTTTCTATTGAGTATTCTGTGTCTTTAGAGATGTAGAAGTTTTTGTATTCAGATGTTGAGTCCTTTATTGGGTTTTAGATAATGTATATGTCCTCTACCCATCAACTGTTTTTCAGTCTGACTTTGGTATCCTTTATTGTACATAAAATTCTAATTTTTTATTAAAGTATAATTGATTTACAATATTATGTTAATTTCAGGTGTACAACATGGTGATTCAATATTTTTATAGATTATGCTCCATTGAAAGTTATTATAAAATATTGGCTATATTCCCCATGCCCTACAATATATCCTTGTATCTCGTTTATTTTATACATAGTTGTCTGCACTTCCTAATTCCCAGTCTGTATCTTGCCCCTCTTGCTTCCCTCTTCCCACTGGTAACCACTAGATTGTTTTCTATATCTGTGAATCTGTTTCTGTTTTGTTGTATTCATTCATTTGTCTTATTTTTTAGATTCTACTTATAAGTGATATCATTACAGTATTTGTCTTTGTCTGACTTATTTCACTAAGCATAATACCCTCCAGGTCCATCTATGTTGTTGCAAATGGCACAATTTAATCATTTTTTATGGCTGAGCAGTGTTCCATTGTGTATATATGGCACGTATTCTTTGTTCATTCATCTGTTGATGGACACTTAGGTTGCTTCCATATCTTGGCTATTGTAAACAATGCTGTTAAAAACACTGGATGTGGGTGCATGCATCTTTTCAAATCAGTGTTTTTGTATTCTTCAGATATGTACCCAGGAGTGGAATTACTGGATTATATGGTGGTTCTGTTTTTGTTTTTTTGTGTTTTTTTTTTTTTGTGGTACGCGGGCCTCTCACTGTTGGGGCCCCTCCCGCTGCGGAGCACAGGCTCCGGGCGCGCAGGCCCAGCG
>NW_028138600.1:47500-51098 GCF_964270905.1 Leucopleurus acutus | reverse complement strand
GCAATTATTCCCCATGAACGAGGAATTCCCAGTAAGTGCGGGTCATAAGCTTGCGTTGATTAAGTCCCTGCCCTTTGTACACACCGCCCGTCGCTACTACCGATTGGATGGTTTAGTGAGGCCCTCGGATCGGCCCCGCCGGGGTCGGCCCACGGCCCTGGCGGAGCGCTGAGAAGACGGTCGAACTTGACTATCTAGAGGAAGTAAAAGTCGTAACAAGGTTTCCGTAGGTGAACCTGCGGAAGGATCATTAACGTGGTCCCGAGAGCGCGGCGGCCGACCCGTCGCCCGCTCGCGGACGAGTCTCCCCACCCGTGCGGCGCGGGGCGGGGAAAGGAAGGGGGGGAGGGGAGGCGACCGGGAGTCGGCACCCGGCGCGCGCGCGCGTGCGTGTGCCGTGCGCGCGGGGGGCGCGGGCGGCCCGTCGGGTCGGTCGGTCGGTCGGTCGGTGGTCCTCCGCGGTGGGGAGGAGAGCGAGAAAGGGGGGGTGGCCCGTAAAGGCGGGGGGTCGGGTCGGCAGGGGCGGCTCCGCGCCTCCGTCGCCGCGCCCGCCCGTCTGCCCCCCTCGCCACGCGCCTCCCGCCCACGGGGCGACGCCGTCCCGACCTCCCGGGGTGGCCGCCCGACGCCGACCCCCCCCGCCACGCCGCGTACCCGCGAACGTCGTGGGGCTCTCCCGGCGCGTCTCTCTCCCGCCCGACCTCCCCGCCACGTCGTCCCCTCGAGGTCTGGGTCCGAGGAGGAGGAGGGGTCCGGGGTTTGGCCGGGCCCGGCCTCCCACGCGCGCCTCCGTCCCCGGTGCCGGTCACGCCCAACCCCGTTCGCGACCGCCCCACACCCCGCGCGGAGCCTCCGGTGCGTCTCGGGGTGGGTGGCGCGGCGGTGGCGTGGCGGTGGCGGCTCCCCCCGGGGGGGCCGCCCGCCCGCCCGCCCGTCGCCTTCCCGCCGCCGGCCCTGGGCCGGTTCCCCGCCGGTCGGTCGTGGGTCCTCCGCTCCGTGCCCTCCGCCCCCTCGGCGGGCGCCTCTTTACCTGTGTCCCGAGCCCTGGGACCTCGCCTCCCTCCGTCGTCCGTCCGGCTCTCTCTCTTTCACGCCCTCCCTCCCCGTGCGCCCCCTGCCCGCGCTCGCCACCCGCTTCCCGTCGAAGCTCCCCTTACGCCCTCGGTGGCGACAAGGGGGGCCCCGGGAACGCGGGCGCGGGCCGGGCTAGGGCCACGGGGGCCGGGGGTTTGGGGTTCAGGAGCAGAGAGGGCCGTGTCCGGGCGCGAGCGTGGGGAAGGTCTCCGCCCGGTTTCGGGGACACACGGGTGGGGGCGTCGTCGGGCGGTGGCCGTGGTGTCTCGTGTGGCGGTCGGCCCGGCCCCCCCGGCCGGGGTCCCGCGTCACGGGCCGGTAGCGCCGAGGCCCCGCGTGTTGCGGGCGGCCGCGGGCGGAGAAGCGTGTCGGTCGGTGTCCGGGCGGCGGTGAGCGTGGGGGCGCCCCGCGCCCAGCCCCACCCCCCACGCCTCGCCCGCCTCCCCCCTCTCCAGGTACCTAGCGCGTCCCGGCGCGGAGGTTTAAAGACCCATGGGGGGTCGCCCGTCCGCCTTGGGGTCGGGGCGGTCGGGCCCGCGGGGAGTCGGGAGGCCCCTCCCTTCTCCCCCAGGCTCCGCTTCACCCCCCCCCACCGGCACCTCACCACACACGGGGCCGGGGCGCCGCGCCGCCGCGGCGCCGCCGGTCCACCCCGCCGCGGCCGTCGGGAGGGGGCTACCCGGCGGCCGTGGTGCGGGCCGGGGCCGTGCGCCGCGCGCCTGCGCGCCCCGCGTCCCCTGTGTGTGTGTGTGTGTCTGTGTGTGCGTGCGCACGCACGGTTGGGTTGGGGGGGGACAGGTGGGAACCCCCCGGGCGCCTGTGGGGTGTCCGAGCCCGCCCCGCCCGCGGGGTCGGTGCCGGGCGCCCCGTGGTGTGAAACCCTCCGGCCCCCTCCGGTCTGCTTGTTTTCTGTCTGACTTGGCCGGCCAGGGGCAGCCCCTCCGGGGGAAGGTGCCGTGCCACCGGCGGGGGGCCCTCCCCCGCCGAAACCCAGAGAAACCAAAACTCGTACGACTCTTAGCGGTGGATCACTCGGCTCGTGCGTCGATGAAGAACGCAGCTAGCTGCGAGAATTAATGTGAATTGCAGGACACATTGATCATCGACACTTCGAACGCACTTGCGGCCCCGGGTTCCTCCCGGGGCTACGCCTGTCTGAGCGTCGCTTGACGATCAATCGCCCCCCCCGGGGTGTGCGTGCGTGCGCGCGCCTTCCCGGGGGTGGCGCGGCTGGGGGTTTGCTCGCAGGGCCCGCCGGGGCCCTCCGTCCCCCTAAGTGCAGACGCGGCGCCCCCCGGCCACGGGGGCGCGCTGCCCGCGAGCGGGAAAGAGAAAGGGGTTAGAGAGAGAGAGCTCGCGACGAGGCCCTGGCCGCGTGGCCTCCGCGGTCGGTCCCCCTTCGGGAAGCGCCCTCGCGCCGCAAGCGGTCTCTGGGCGCTACCCCCGGGGTGTCGGTGGGCGGGGACGGTCCCGCGCCCTCGCGGCCGGGGCCGGCGGTGGTGGTTGGGCCGCGTCCGTTCCGCCGTCGTACGCCGCCCGCCCCCGGCGGCGTCCCGGCGAGGTCCGGCCCGCCTCCTCCGCGGGGCCCCGACCCGCGCGTCCGGGGTCCGTGCCCGCCCCCGCCGCCTCGCCTCGCCGTGTCGGGGCGGGCGTCTCGGGCCGAGGCCCGGTCGTGCGTGCGCGGCCGCGCCCCGGGGATGCGTGCCCCGGCGGCGACCCGCGGGACGCCGCGGCGTCGCCTGCCGCCGCGCGCTTTCCCCCGGGCTGCGGCCGCGCCGCTCGGCGCTTCGTGCACGCTCCCCGAGCCGGCCGGCGGTGGGCGCCTGTCGGTGGTGGGCGGCGGGGGCGCACGGCGTCGTCCGTCCGTCGCTCGTCGTGGCGGGGCCGTCTCGCGGCTGCGTGGAGGCTGTGCGGCGTCGGCGGCGTGAGGGGTGGAGAGGCGGAGAACGGAGACGGGGGGGGAGAGAGAGGGGAGAGCGAGAGAGGGTTGGGAGTCGGTCGCGGAAGGAGGCGCGGGGAGGAGGGCCCGGCGGTCGGGGGGCGACCGCCGGGTTTTCTCCCCACCGCCTTGCCCTCCGCGCCGCCCGCCGCCCTCTCCCGTCCGCTGCTCCCGCTCCTCGTCCTCCTCGTCGTCCTCTCCCGTCCCCCCGCCCCCACCCCCGTCGTCTGCCGTCCTCCCCTCCGTGACGTGACGGCGCCGGCTCTGCGGCGCGCTCGGGTGTCGTGCGTCTCCCGGCCGCCACCCCCGGCCTCCCCGCCCCGTCCGTCCGTCCGTCCGTCCCGTGGCCGCCGGCTCGTGCTCCCGTCCCGCCCCTCCCTCCCGCGCGTCCCTCTCTCCCCCCACCCCGCGCACGGGGGCGGGTTGAGGGGAGCCGGTGGTGGGGGGGGCCGGTCGACCGCGGCTCGGCCGCGGGGTCTCTCTCCGTCCCTCCTCCGCCCGCTCGCCCGCTCTCGCGCGCGCCCTCCGAGGCGCGCGCCCTCCGAGACGCGACCTCAGATCAGACGTGGCGACCCGCTGAATTTA
>NW_028138600.1:30000-40000 GCF_964270905.1 Leucopleurus acutus | reverse complement strand
TTTCTCTCTGTCTCCCTCTCTGTCTCTCTGCCTCTCGTCTCTCTCTGTCTCTGTCTCTGTCTCTCTCCACACCCCCCACCCCCGTCTCTCCCTCCCTGTCCCTCCCTGTCCCTCCCTGTCTCTCCCTCTCTGTCTCTCCCTCCCTCCCTCCCTCCCTCCCTCCCTCCCTCCCTCTTTTTCCTCTCTCTCCCTCTCCTGGCCTCTCCTCCACGTTCTCCCTTCCTCGCTTTCTGTCTCCCTCTCCCTCACCCATCCCCACTCCCCCCCATCCCCGGTCATGGGACATCCTCATTTTCCATGAGAACTCATGGAGATGGAAGGGATGTTGGACTGATGTTCGCGTGCTACCGGATCCCACTCCCACAGGGATAGCTGCTGCACTGCCTTTGGCAGGCCATGGTGGGTGGGGGTGGTGTCTCTTCTTCTGTATCGGTAGAAATGATTTCAAGAGGAGGCAGGATGGGCATAGGTCCGCTGCCTCACACCAAGGCCCTTTGGGAGCATTTCAGTGAATCGGGACAGAACATTTTTCTCCGTGCGGGGAGGGAACCGGAATAGGGCAAACCACCCCGAAATGGACCGCTTTGGCACACAGATGAGTTGAGTTCGAATTGAAGGCGCTTCAGAAACGACGGGTGGGCGACGAGGACGCTCTGCCGCTCTGCCTCTCCCTCTTCTTCCTGACCTGAAAGGAGGACCAAGATCTTCCTCGAGAAGAAGCTCAAACTCAGAGCCCGCCCTTTCGAGTGACTCCTGGCTTGGGCTTCTCCTGCGTGGGGGTCACGGTGCACGCGTTCCTCAGCCGTGGGTCGCTCTCTTCTCGAGCTGTCTTTTGGGGACAGGGGCCTCTCAGGCAAGAACTCAGAAGGATCGTCGAGGGAACGTCGTTTTTCCTCTCCCACGACTGATGAATGCAGACAGACACACAGGAATCTCGCCCCCCCGCTTCCACCCCCGCCCCCCACCCCCCACCCCAAGTGGGAGGAGTCGCCGGACATCCTTGGGGTCACACACAGCCAGCCTCCGTGGCTCTTCTATGTTGCCAGGCTCCCTGGCCTTCACTGACCCCGCACGCCCCCAGTGAAGTTGCATCATCGTTCATAGTGTAAATGCTGTGAGAAGATAAGCTTTTCAAAATAAAATTCTCCCTGCCTTTCCTTCCCAAGAACACCATGAACACCTACTGTCATGTGCAGTGCTTATGGACCCACCTGGACCAGAGGACCCTCTCCGACAGACACCCTCCCCACCCCACCCCACCCCACCCCACCCCACCCCACCCCCAGGAACTCACTTGCTCCGAGTCATCGAGGAGAGGGTGTCTGGTTCCGTGTCTTAAATGGGTGGGCCAATGACACGTCATCTCCTAGTAAGCCATCGGGTTCACCGGTTTGGGTTCGGGTTCGGTGGCATGAAGTACATTTACGTCCTCCTTGAGTTTGACTTTGAAAGTCTTGGGGCCCTGAGTAGGCCGCCCCCAAACGTGCCTCCGTGGCATAGAGAAGTTTTGGAATTAGACTGACAACACCACGAGAGGGACACTCTGACTCTCTTTTACTTCTCCCCTCTGAAATCAGGAAGAAAATCTCTCACGTGAAAGGGGAGGGGGGCGGGAGGTGTAGACATCATGACGAAATGAACCGCCCTCATGCCTCGTGAAATGTTCACGAATCATCTGAGTAGGACTGCTCATAACGAATAGAGGGCATAGATGTTAACGAGATAAGGATGTTTAAGGGGAACTCTCCCCCCAATGATCGTTTTCCATAGGCCGACTTCAAGACTTTCCCACATCTCTGGTCATCTCTAGGCTTAGAGGTTGGCTAAGTGCCATTGGCAGGGTGAAATCTCAGCGAGTGTCTACATCACCTCCACATAAGATAAAATACTGAAATGTTCACGGCTCCACAAGTCTAAGGGTCTCCCTGCTTTGGACCTTTTACGGAGGAGAGACTGAGCGTGTTTGGTTCCATGCCTAGATAGATCTTGTGCTTTAGGGAAAGAGTGTACTCGGTAGGAGCCTAGACTTCTACAAAGTATTCCATGTTCACACTGTTCACTGTGGTTGGCTTCCTTACTTTCACTGACTGAAGAAAAAAAAAAAAAAAAAACAGACAGTGTCCAAGGACGAGGCATTCTAAAGAAGGAACGGAACGTGTGTGGTCCAAGCTACCTGATGTCGCCATCCTCATGGTAGGAAGAGGACTTTTTTGGGGGAGTGGGGAGGCAAAGTAGAAGATACGCAGATAATGTTTGGGGGAAGGAGAAAGAGATTTTAGTCCTAAAGGTGGTCACTTCTCAATGGAAAAGAAAGAAAACGAGGGACAGGCTAAAAATGGGCACAGACGATTGGAAAAGGTGTGTGAAGAAAACGGTCTTTGGAAAGGAATCGGATCCGTGGTCAGGACTGACTGGATAAGATGAGGATGGATTCAAAGACAGAAATGAGTTTTCGTATCAACGTGAAACATGTGCAAAAATAGAATTTAGTTGTCTCTCTATGTTAAAAGGACAAGGTTTGGGTTTAGGGTTTGGGTTTTTCTTTCATCGGTCTGCTCTGTCCATCATGAGAGATCAGATTAGATTAGGAAAGGTTTCTTCCTTTATCTTTAAGGAGAGAAGGGAGGGAAGGAAGGGAGGGAAGGAAGGAAGGAAGGAAGGAAGGAAGGAAGGAAGGAAGGAAGGAAGGAAGGAAGGAAGGAAGGAAGGAAGGAAGGAAGGAAGGAAAAAGGAAGCAAGAAAGAAAAGCTTATGCCTTGTCAAAAGTCATCACTTATTTTCTAGGTTGCCGTTATCAGGTCTCGGAGGACTCACATCAGCTTAGTCCTCTCGAGATTCAAAGAACCAGGTGTGGCTCGGAACTGAAGAAGAAGCTTCTCTCTCTGCCTAGCAAGTCTCTCCTTGGGATGTCGGTGACCTGGCTAGCGAAGCACTGTTTCACAGTGACCTATATCCGATTAAGTGCTTTACAACCTTTTGGATATTTTGGACACACTTGCCCCCCGGTTGAAGGACAGGTGAAGTCCTTTGGACTTAGAACGCACTTTGAGTTAGGATGCAGGAGGAGAGGGCCCTCGAAATAGCCCAAAAATGTGTTCTCTCTCCTGAGAAACGAGAGAGATGAAACTGAGTACGTTTCTTGGAGAGCATCGATGACACGGGAAGCGTCGTCGAAGAGGAAGGAACAACGTGAAGTCTACTTTGGCTTGTGTCTGTACACCGATGTGTTCTAACTGTTCCAGACATGATGGGATGTTTCTTCCTGGAAGTCTTCTCTGCCCTGGCATAAAGGGTTGTCTGTCGTCGTCAAAATGGAGGCTCACACGAAAGGGACGGAACCCAGTATCAGGGAGGTGTTCTAACCGACGTTCACGCCAAGGCAGCAACAACAGCCTGTGGAAAGGTGGTGGGGGTGGCGGGGCACACGTGGATCGAGTCCATTCTGTCCTGTCAACAGCCGGTCGGGGCTATGGCAGACGGGAGACGGCGGCCCGGCCGGTTGGTTACTCCCTGGCCGACCTCCCCCCTCCCCCACCCCCACCCCCCCACCTTGCATTCCTTCACCCACCCATGGTGCCTTGAAGATGACCCCAATTGTACATAGACATTGGCGGGAAGATTTCTACAGTCTACCGGCAACGTCTGACCTGTCATGCTTGTAACCCTGGGGGGGGGGGGGAGGGGGGCGGGGGGGAACTATTTTTCTCTCTGGAAAGAAAACCTCCTCTCTCTGGACCCTCTGAACCCCAGCCACTGGACTTCATTCCACTGCCACTTAGTAGGGGTCATCCAAACATTCTTGTGGCCGTAGGTATGTCTTCCGTGTGGGTTGAAGTCTTCCCTCACTCACTGCAAGCCTGATGTCCTCACCGTGGCACAGAGACCGGTAAAAAAACAAAATGGGTTTGCCACTTGGGGTCTACCTTCCACAGCCTCCCCTGTGATCAGATCACGGCACCCGCTTCGCTGGGCAAATCCTACAATCCTTCACAGAAGCTCTTGCAAACTTTTTGGAACCGTCACTCGTCCAGTCACGCTCGATCATCAGGCAAGGTCGGCAGAACCGATGGAAAGACTGGACTCCAAGGAGAACAAGGATGACTTACACGGGGTTGAATGAACTGATGAACAGGATGATAATGTGTATGACTACTTGTGTAAAGTAGGACGGATTGGGGAAGCGGGGGATAACTTAGGGGGTTGGGATGAACATGTACACATGACTGTACATAAAATCGGTAATCAACAAGCAAGCGCCTCCTACTATATAGCACAGGAAACTCTACTCAATACTTTGTAATAAGCCTATGAGAGAAAAGAATCTGAAAAAAAAAAAAACCCTACGTAAAATACATTTATATATATATATATATATATATACACACACACACACACACACACACACACACACACACACACACATACACACACACACGCGTATGTAGGTATATGTATATATATACATGTATGTATATATATATGTATATGTATATATGGAGAGAGAGAGAGAGAGGAGGGAGAGAGAGAGAGAGAGAGAGAGAGAGAGAGACAGAGACAGAGACAGAGACAGAGACAGAGAGAGACAGAGACACTGAGACAGAGAGAGACAGAGAGAAAGAAGAGACAGAGAGATAGAGGGATTAGGACTGATTCTTAAATCTTTTGTTTTCCAGAGACAAGGAAAAACAGAAACAAACCAACAAAACCCAATTTTCTTTTTTCTTTTTTTTATTTTTAAAGATGGACATCCATTTGGTAACTTATACCTCTGTCAGCAGGATGGAATCACTGATCTTTTTCTCCCTACCTTCCTTAATTCAGAAACTCTCAGTGAGGCTTCTTATTTCCTTGGCAACCGAGTTATTTGCATACGTTACTTGGAGGCCAAAATTATGTTTCCATAAAACGGGGATACTCACTTGTGGATATGAAGTTCTGGAGCTACTCGTTTCCCTTAGGGTGTTGTTCTTAACCTGAAAACTGGACTGCATCCCGAAGTTTTTTGAGTTCCCTCCAATATCTGGCTACGACTCTCCCCATGAACGTTTGCCATTTTCTCCCACCCTTTTGACTTGGCCTCACTGAGAACTAAAATGGCCCTTTGCCTGAAGCTCTGCAAACGGAAGCTAGAGAACTTGACGAAACGGCCACAACGGCTCCTATGGAAACAATCCTCGTGCCTGTTTCTTTGAGAGCCACTCCGAAATTTGAACCAAACACCCGACGACATCATCAGAGGTGTTTCAGACTTCTAAAGTTGCTTCGACCCTGACATCTAGAAATCTCCTTCTCACACACACACACACACACACACACACACACACACACACACACCCCTACACACACGAGTCACCAGCTCAGCTTTAATATGTTCCAAGGAACTTTCAGAGGAGGGAACTCTTGGGCTCCAGAGTAGGCCGCCCCAAAATCTGCCTCCATGCTCTATTGATTATTTTGAATTCAAGTGACTTAAGAACCGGGCAGCACAAGAGGGACACACTGGCCCGCCTTTCTGTCCTCCTGCGGAGGAAGATCTCAAGTGAAGACATCTGCTTCCATGCATGTCCATGATTCTCAAATGGTGTAGTGGGGTTTCCTGGGTTAGGAAAAGGAGGGGACATCTTTTGCCTGGAAAAAAAGGCCTGTTTCTCACACAACCTCCTCCCATCCCTTACCTCTCTCCCTCCTTCCCTCCCTGCAGTTTGGAGGGGACAGCCTAAGGGTGGGGAAATTGGGGAAAGAAAAAAGACAGAGCCATTCATTAAAGAGAAGCTCGAGGCAAAGTCAAAGGCTCCGACTTGGCCGGAGAGCTTTCTGCATTTGAATGGAGCGATTGAACGAGGCCCTGCCGAATGAATCGTCCGGACCTCCCCTCCCCTCCCCCGCTCCTGGCAAAGGTCAGTCCAGGGGACTTAGGAAGGAGCTCTGGAGAAGGAACGGGGGTGGGGGTGGGGGTGGGGGCGGGACCAACAGACAATAGCCGCTGCCTGCCTGCCTGCCTGCCTGCCTGCCTGCCTGCCTGCCTGCCTGCCTGCCGGGCTGAGGCCTGAGGCCTGAGGCCTGAGGCCTGAGGCCTGAGGGCCACCACGCTGGCTCCTGCAACACAATCCCTTCCAGGAAACTGCTGTGATGACTCTTTGGCAGTGAAGGATCAACTCTGAACTCTCTTGGCCTATTTCTGCAAAAGGCCCGAGCCTCAGCTACGACAGATTCTCTGGGTTTCTTGGCACAGGGACTGACCCGCACCCTCCCGTCCTGTCAGATCCTCCTTTGTACACACGCCTCCACTCACTGGAAGGGTTCTTTGGCCTCGTCCAGCGAACACACAAAAAGAAACCCACAAACAAGACTGAAATGATGTGTTGGTAGTTATGGGAAAGAAACCTGCTCCTCTCACACACCTGAGGGCAGGAAGCGAAGGCAGGTTCTCGGCCGGAGGGGGACGGGGTGAACCGAGGTCGGTCAGCGCCCCCCTCCCCCCGCTTCTCTCCCAGGTGACGTGGGCCCCCCTTCCCCGCCTCTCTCTGTGCCCCCCATCCCCACCCCGCCCTGGTTCTGATACTTCACTCGGGAAACTTCTCTAGGCCGGCCGAGATGCCAGCTTGCTGTCCTGCCGTTTCATGCCCATCCCTATCAGCCATGTCCAAAAGGCACAGGAAATCGTGGACAGCAGATAGCGCACCCAGAGGGGTGTGTGTGTGTGTGTGTGTGTGTGTGTGTGTGTGTGTGTGTGTGTGTGTGTGTTTTGGTGGGGTTTCTGTCTGCGTGTGTGTTTGCTTTTGGTTTGGCTTTTTTTTTTTTTCTTCGATAAACTCGCCCCATTTGGGAGTCGGGTGGAACACGGTGGGTGTCTCCTGGCCTGCCACCCTAACAAACCCCAAAGAGACTCATTTTGGGGTCTCGGCCAGCCAGGTCCCCTTTCTTGGAATTCTGGTTTCACAAATCCGTCTCGTGTCCATGGAATTCTCAGGTCCAGCCATCGACCCTAAGGACGGGGAGGGAAGGTTTTGTCCCGGGGACATCTTCCTTCCTTGCCCGCCTCCTCGGGGTTCCGGACGCTTCGGTATGCTGACGTGCCGTGCCCTCCTCAGCTCCACCCCGACCCCGATCCCAACCCCCCCACCCCCCACCCCCCCGTCTTTGGGAACTCTGTGAACAGGGGTGGTGTTTTTCACAGCCAAACACGCTCTCACCGTAAGACCCGGCCCTCGGAGGACTCCTTGCTATGAATGGACCCGAGGTGACGCGGGGAGTCGAACGGCTGAGGTCCACGCAGAAACCTGCATGCGGACCTTGACGGTGGCGGTTTTATTCCTCACTGCCAAGAACTCTCTCGGAGGTGACCGAGACATGTCTTTCAGGAGGTGAATGGACACGTACGTAGCCTGGGGACGAGCCGTAGGTAACATGCTTTCTCGGAAGAGAAAAACCATGGACGGGATGAACGGGTCAGCGGGGGGGTGGTGGATGGTGGATGAATAGGCGGAGGGCAGAGGACGTTTAAGGCAGGGAAACTCTCCAAAGGTAGGATCCTGATGGTATGAAAACAAACGTTTTGCATAGGGCACTACCTGAGATGGGGTGAATCGAAGGGACCTACCTCTATGGGCCACCACCCCCTCCTCCCCACCATGAAAGCGCCCCAAACAAGCCTGCTCTTTTTACCCCAGTTGAAGACCCTTGCTAAAGCCAGAAGGCAAAACATGACCATGAGAAATCTGACCAGCCGTCGCTTGGGACAAGAGCGAGGCCAATGAATCCAGTGAAAAGTTGACAGAGGGGCCTGGGTCCCTCGGCTCGACCCCTTCACTGAGAAGCCAAAGCCTTTTACGCAGGGATGAGCTTTTCCACACCTAGGTTTCTTTGGCCAGTGCGACGTTCATGAAACACGTTAAAGGAAAATGATCGATCGATGTGTTTGCCATCTGCCTGAGCGCACGCGATACGAAATAGAAACCGGGGGAGGGGGTGTGTGCTGACGTTCGGGGTCTAATGGGAGAAACCTTGGAGGGTTTTTGCCCTTAGGGTGCCTTGGTCTGGGGTTGACTTGTGTGCGCTGAGAACGAGGGCCGTTATTGAAGGCCCTGTGCAGATTTTGGACACCATGATCCATGGAACCCTGAAGTTTTGGAACCTAGAAATCTTTTGGTCTGCATTTGAGTTGGAAATCTTCTCCTTGACAGAAAGAAGCACACAGAAGGAGGAGGAGGAGGAGGAGGAGGAGGAGGAGGAGGAGGAGGAGGAGGAGGACGAGGAGGAGGAGGAGGAGGAGGAGGAGGAGGACGAGGACGAGGACGAGGACGAGGACGAGGACGAGGAGGAGGAGGACGAGGACGAGGACGAGGACGAGGAGGAGGAGGAGGACGAGGACGAGGACGAGGACGAGGACGAGGACGAGGACGAGGACGAGGACGAGGTGGAGGAGGACGAGGAGGAGGACGAGGACGGGGACGAGGTGGAGGAGGACGAGGAGGACGAGGAGGACGAGGAGGACGAGGAGGACGAGGAAGGGAAATGGAACTGCATGATGAGCAGATCAGCTTTTCGATGTCAGCAAAGCACCCGCCGCCCAGTTCTCTGGGTGAACTGTCTTGATCTTGCACATCTCTACCGCCTCCGAAATGTGAACACAGCCTGCGATGGCCTGACTGAGACTAAGGCCAGTGGACTGGATGAGGTAGAACCTGAAACCAAAGGGAAGGAAAAAAAAAAAAAAGAAAGAAAGAAAAAACAGAAAAACCAAAACGGAAACAAACAAACAAACAAAAAAAACCCCCAAAAAATAACAACGGGGGGAGGGGAGGGGGACGTGGTCTCTTTAAGAATACAAACCGGTGGAAGGGCTCCCTCAGCCAAACACTAATTTGCCGTCTCCTTCGGGACCAACACGAATCTTAAAAGTCTTTCCCCACAGATAATAAAAAGCCTTAGCCATCGGAGGAAATAAACGTCACCTATTCCAACGGTTCTTTATAGATAAGCAAGAGAGCGAATTTTCGATTGTACTACCTGCTTCGTGGCTGACTAAAAGTTTTTAAATGAAAGCTATGAAATCTCTGGTCATGTCGATCTCTAGGTAGGTAGGTAGGTAGGGAGGGAGGGAGGGAGGGAGGGAGGGAGGGAGGTACGTACGTACGTACGTACGTACGTACGCACGCATGAGACAGACCTACAGACATTTTGGAAAAGGACTGGGGAGTGGCCTAGGGCCAAACAGGCCTTGCCAGCTAAAGAACAGAGGCCCTGGGGGCCTGAGTCTCCGACACACACCCGCACACCCACCCACACCCACCCACCCACGCACACGCACACACACACACACACACACACACACACACACACACACACACACACACACACACGAGGCTCTCGGGAGTAAAAGATTAACTTTACCTCTGTTGACACCCACGACTATACCTAGTTGTCCCAAGACGAGGAGCTCCACTGTACATTTAACCCTTATCTGTTCCTGTGCTTTCTTGCAGAAAATTCTCATGTGCTTCTTTCCCCTCGTGGAAGCGCTTGCTATTCCCCATAGGTAGCCACCGTGCAACCAGCTGCTGCAGATCCGAGAATTTGGAGGATTTCTGGGAACGATCGGTGATCCCGAGACAAACTCTCCCTTCCGTGATCAGAGCAACTCGGGGAGGTGTCTCTCCCCCCCAACCCCCCCCGCCCCCCCCCACCGCCTTCTCCCTTGTGTACCAGCTATCTCTTTTAATAAAATAATAATAATGATAATAATAATAATAAAATAAATTTTAAAAAAAGTTTTGCTTTGCTGACCTTAGAGTCTTGTGGAAGCGATCTTCGTTTCTATGGCACTGCTGTGCAAGAATCTGGGAAGGGCATGGTAACAGGTATGTCTGTAGCTACCTTCTAGAGCTGGCCTGTTCCTACGTACGGATCCGAGTGCCACAATTAACTTGGGAAAGAGCTCTCTCGAAGGGCTTAGGAGGAAGCACTCCCGAATTATTCAGGCTACTAGAGAGGGACCCAA
>NW_028138600.1:22500-25000 GCF_964270905.1 Leucopleurus acutus | reverse complement strand
CTGCGCGCCGGCTCTCGTGTGTGCGCCCGGCTGACCCGACCCGCGGTGCCGCCTCCGGTCTCTGGCTCACCCGAGGGCGGCGGGGCGAGGTGGTGCGTGGGTCTTCTACCCCGTGTGACTCCCCTTCCCCGCCGCAGGCACCCGGGGGTTGGCTGAGACGACCCCACCCCGCAGGCTCCGTGCCACGTGTCAGGCGTTCTCCTCGCGGGGTCGTCGGCCACTGTTGCCCGAGAAGGCAGAGAGAGAGAAGGGGGGGCTGGGTGCCGGCTGAGGCTGAAGCAGGCTCCTCCGGTGAGGGTCCTCGCCGTGGCCCTCCCCCCTCGGGGCCCTCGTGGCCCTCGTGGCCCCTGGCTCTCTGGATTGACTGATCGATGTGGTGATGTCGCGCTCTCCTGGGCCGGGCCTTAAGTCGCGCCAGACGAGGGACGGACGTTCTTGGCGAACGGGACCGCTCTTCTCGTTCTGTCCGCGGGCCCCTCGCCTCTCTTGTCACGCCCTGCCCGGCCTGCCGAGGGGTGTGTGGGAGGCAGGGGTGGTGGTCTCCGGCCCTGGCCTGCGGTCTCCCGCCTCCTGCCTCACGGCGTGGGCGGGGCCGTGGTCCTCGGACGCAGCAGACGCTCTCGCTTCGCCTCCTTGGCGTGTGCCTCGCGGGCGGTCCTCCCCGCGTCGGTGGGGGCCGTCCCGCCGCTGCGCCGCGCGCCCGCTGCCGGCGCGTGAGCGTGACTTGCTCGGTCCTCTGTGGTGCCCCTGGAGCGCTCCAGGTCGTCCCTCAGGCGCGCGAGGCCGAGCGGTGGTGTCGTTCCCTTTTCCCAGCGTGCTCCTCGGGGTCTCCGCCGCGGTGGTGTGTCCCGTGAGTGGCTCTCGCGGGGGGGGTCGAGACGGTAAAGGGCGCGGGGGCTTGCCTCTGTTTCTCTGCTTCGGTGGGGGACGGGGGCCTGCCGCCTCGTCGCCATCGTCCTCCCACGGTGTGCCGTGGGGGGACTGACTTCGTGGCCGGGCCGACGCCGCGTGTGCCGCCGCCCCCCACTTGCGTGTGTGGGGGGAGTCGCACAGGGGCGTGGGTGCGATCGTGTCGGGCCGGGGCCTGCGAGAAGGGGGGGCGTCTGTCGCGCTTCTCGGGCGTGCTCCCCCCTTCCGGAGCCCGGTGGACGAGCCTGGGGGGCGGCAGAGGCTGTGCCCCCGAGGCTGTGGCCGCGAACGCTCCAGTGGGCCGTGTGCTTACCCATACCGCAGACCCCCCCCACCCCTCCCACGGCCAGTCGTGGACTTGGTGGCTCGTGGAGCGCCTCCGTGGGCCCGAAGGGCAGAGACGATGGGTGGGGGATGACGCACCCTCGGTGAGAAAGCCTTCTCTAGCGATCCGAGAGGGAGCCTTGGGGTACCGGACCCCCCAGCCGCTGCCCCTCCCGAGCGTGCGGTGGCCACGGTGGCCACCGCCAGAGCCACGTGGGCGGCAGAGGCCCTCGCCCTCGCGGGAGGGCTTGCGCCGGCCCCGCGGTGGGGCCGAGCGCCGCTCTTTGTCTACCGCGGCCCGCGCCTCCCCCCTCTGAGTCGGGGGAGGGTCCCGCCAGGCCGGCGTCCGGCGCGGGGCCGTGTGTGCGCGTGCGCGTGCGGTGACTGACCCGCGCGGTGGCGAGCCCGAGGTGGGGTTCGGGGACGCACGGGCGTCCCGACTCCCCAGTCCCGCAGCCGCGAGGAGCCCGTCGCGCCTGCCCTCGCCGCGAGTCGCGGCCGGGGGCGGTGTGTGGGCACGGTGCGGGTCGCCTCGCTCGGGAGCGTTTCCCTGGGGCGCGAGCCCCGGGGGTCGGACTCAGATGAAGGCGGATGTGGCGAAGGACGGAGGAGGTTGAGTTTGGGCGGACGGGTCCCTCCGTGTCACGCGGGGGGAAAACCGTCGCACACGGGCCCCGGCGGCGGGGCCGGGTCGTGGGAGACCCCGGGGTGGCCGGGGCCGGCCGGCGTCCCAGGCGTCGTGGGACCGCCCTCGTGTGTGTGGCGGTGGGACCCCGCGCTCGTTTCCCTGGCGGGCCCGGTCGTGCCTCGGCCCTTCCCGTCCCTGGGCGGGCGCCCCTGCGCCCCTGCCCCGTGGCCCTCGCCGCCGTGTGTGCGCGTGCCGTCCCCTCCCCGTGGCCGCCGGCCCTCCCCGGCCCCCAGCCCTCCGTGCCCCCTTCCCCGTCTGGGATCGAGCCGGCCTCGCCCACGTGAGGGTGTCGCCCGCCGCGGCCGCCGCGGCCGGCGGCGTCCCCGGGTGGAGTGCTCACGGTCCCTGAGGCGGGGGAGTCGGGCGCGGCAGCGGAGGCGTGTGGTGGGGCACGTGGGGCGGCCGGTGTGCGCGCGGGAGAGTGTTGTTGTCGCGGGGCTGGCCGCGGCTCTCGTGGGTGTTTGGCGGTGGTGGGCGCGAGCCCCGCGAGGGGGGCAACCCTGGTGGGGGGCCGAGGAGGCCAGTCGGCGTCCTGGGTGCCGCGGGACCGCCCCTGCGCTGGAGGCCTCTGGCGGTGAG
>NW_028138600.1:0-10000 GCF_964270905.1 Leucopleurus acutus | reverse complement strand
TGCCCCGTCCGCGGCCGTCGCTGAGCGGTGAAATGCGCACCAGGAGGATCGGGTTCGTCATCGTGTCCCCGCCGCCCCGCCGCCCCGCTGCTCCCGATCCCGATCCCGATCCCGATCCCGATGCGGCCCGCTCACTCGACTGCCCGTTGTCGGGCGCCACCTGCCGGTCGGTCGCTTTTTATACGGTCCAAAGAGGTCGACCAGATGGCTGGGCCGGCTGGGTGGGCGGGGCCAACCTCTGAGTGACGGAGGTATTTGACTGGGAGCAAGGAGGGCAGGGGATTCTAGATCGTGGGCCGGAGGCCAGGGAGGGGGGAGAGGGATGGTAGCCACTCTATTTTTGTTCTTTTTTAATGAACGCTTTTAAAACTCATTCATTCATTCATTCATTCATTCACTCACTCACTCACTCACTCACTCACTCACTCACTTACTCATTCATTCAATTCCGTGCAGTGGAAGGATGGAGACCTAACCTAACCACTAGACCGCCAGGGAAGCCCTTAGCCACGCTAGCCCTCATCCATGTTTTTCAGGATCATTGAGAATCATTCATCTGACGGGATGGACTGGAGAGATCTTGTCCACGCATACAGGAGAGATCCATTGGAGGTTCCAGAACTTGGGTCTCTTGGCAAGGGCGTATCATGTTTAACATGGAAAGGACTATGCCAACGGTGGTCTCAGAATGAATGGAGTGTGCAAAGAGGTAGAAAGAGAGGTTCCCGACTTGGGGGGGGGGTGCGGGGAGGGGGGAAAGCCCCAACCACGTCGCCTCGTCCTCCATCCATCCCGACCAGGGTCACGGGCAGAACACAAGGGGCGGCTTCCCTCACTGGGGGCCCCGAACTTAGAAAACTCTCATCTCTGCCAAAAGACAAGCAGTGCTGGCTGGGGCTGGCACATTCTCTTCTTCTCATGGGACTGACGTTGATCTCCATAGCTCAGAAAACACGTGCGAACACTCAGAAGATACCCAAGCACTGTGTCCTTTACCTGGCTCCCTGTCGCTCACTCTCCGCCTCTGTCTCTGCCACTCGCTGTCTCTTTCTTTCTCCCGGTCTCTCTCTCTCTCTCTCTCTCTCTCTCTCTCTCTCTCTCTCTCTCTCTCTCTCTCTCTCTCTCTCTCTCTTCTCTCTCTCGCGCGCGCGCGCGCGCTCGCGCTCTCCCCCACCCCTGCTCTTCCTCCCCCACTTTATCTCTTTCTTCCCGCCTCCTCTCTTTCTTTCTCTCTGTCTCCCTCTCTGTCTCTCTGCCTCTCGTCTCTCTCTGTCTCTGTCTCTGTCTCTCTCCACACCCCCCCCCCGTCTCTCCCTCCCTGTCCCTCCCTGTCCCTCCCTGTCTCTCCCTCTCTGTCTCTCCCTCCCTCCCTCCCTCCCTCCCTCCCTCCCTCCCTCTTTTTCCTCTCTCTCCCTCTCCTGGCCTCTCCTCCACGTTCTCCCTTCCTCGCTTTCTGTCTCCCTCTCCCTCACCCATCCCCACTCCCCCCCATCCCCGGTCATGGGACATCCTCATTTTCCATGAGAACTCATGGAGATGGAAGGGATGTTGGACTGATGTTCGCGTGCTACCGGATCCCACTCCCACAGGGATAGCTGCTGCACTGCCTTTGGCAGGCCATGGTGGGTGGGGGTGGTGTCTCTTCTTCTGTATCGGTAGAAATGATTTCAAGAGGAGGCAGGATGGGCATAGGTCCGCTGCCTCACACCAAGGCCCTTTGGGAGCATTTCAGTGAATCGGGACAGAACATTTTTCTCCGTGCGGGGAGGGAACCGGAATAGGGCAAACCACCCCGAAATGGACCGCTTTGGCACACAGATGAGTTGAGTTCGAATTGAAGGCGCTTCAGAAACGACGGGTGGGCGACGAGGACGCTCTGCCGCTCTGCCTCTCCCTCTTCTTCCTGACCTGAAAGGAGGACCAAGATCTTCCTCGAGAAGAAGCTCAAACTCAGAGCCCGCCCTTTCGAGTGACTCCTGGCTTGGGCTTCTCCTGCGTGGGGGTCACGGTGCACGCGTTCCTCAGCCGTGGGTCGCTCTCTTCTCGAGCTGTCTTTTGGGGACAGGGGCCTCTCAGGCAAGAACTCAGAAGGATCGTCGAGGGAACGTCGTTTTTCCTCTCCCACGACTGATGAATGCAGACAGACACACAGGAATCTCGCCCCCCCGCTTCCACCCCCGCCCCCCACCCCCCACCCCAAGTGGGAGGAGTCGCCGGACATCCTTGGGGTCACACACAGCCAGCCTCCGTGGCTCTTCTATGTTGCCAGGCTCCCTGGCCTTCACTGACCCCGCACGCCCCCAGTGAAGTTGCATCATCGTTCATAGTGTAAATGCTGTGAGAAGATAAGCTTTTCAAAATAAAATTCTCCCTGCCTTTCCTTCCCAAGAACACCATGAACACCTACTGTCATGTGCAGTGCTTATGGACCCACCTGGACCAGAGGACCCTCTCCGACAGACACCCTCCCCACCCCACCCCACCCCACCCCACCCCACCCCACCCCCAGGAACTCACTTGCTCCGAGTCATCGAGGAGAGGGTGTCTGGTTCCGTGTCTTAAATGGGTGGGCCAATGACACGTCATCTCCTAGTAAGCCATCGGGTTCACCGGTTTGGGTTCGGGTTCGGTGGCATGAAGTACATTTACGTCCTCCTTGAGTTTGACTTTGAAAGTCTTGGGGCCCTGAGTAGGCCGCCCCCAAACGTGCCTCCGTGGCATAGAGAAGTTTTGGAATTAGACTGACAACACCACGAGAGGGACACTCTGACTCTCTTTTACTTCTCCCCTCTGAAATCAGGAAGAAAATCTCTCACGTGAAAGGGGAGGGGGGCGGGAGGTGTAGACATCATGACGAAATGAACTGCCCTCATGCCTCGTGAAATGTTCACGAATCATCTGAGTAGGACTGCTCATAACGAATAGAGGGCATAGATGTTAACGAGATAAGGATGTTTAAGGGGAACTCTCCCCCCAATGATCGTTTTCCATAGGCCGACTTCAAGACTTTCCCACATCTCTGGTCATCTCTAGGCTTAGAGGTTGGCTAAGTGCCATTGGCAGGGTGAAATCTCAGCGAGTGTCTACATCACCTCCACATAAGATAAAATACTGAAATGTTCACGGCTCCACAAGTCTAAGGGTCTCCCTGCTTTGGACCTTTTACGGAGGAGAGACTGAGCGTGTTTGGTTCCATGCCTAGATAGATCTTGTGCTTTAGGGAAAGAGTGTACTCGGTAGGAGCCTAGACTTCTACAAAGTATTCCATGTTCACACTGTTCACTGTGGTTGGCTTCCTTACTTTCACTGACTGAAGAAAAAAAAAAAAAAAAAAACAGACAGTGTCCAAGGACGAGGCATTCTAAAGAAGGAACGGAACGTGTGTGGTCCAAGCTACCTGATGTCGCCATCCTCATGGTAGGAAGAGGACTTTTTTGGGGGAGTGGGGAGGCAAAGTAGAAGATACGCAGATAATGTTTGGGGGAAGGAGAAAGAGATTTTAGTCCTAAAGGTGGTCACTTCTCAATGGAAAAGAAAGAAAACGAGGGACAGGCTAAAAATGGGCACAGACGATTGGAAAAGGTGTGTGAAGAAAACGGTCTTTGGAAAGGAATCGGATCCGTGGTCAGGACTGACTGGATAAGATGAGGATGGATTCAAAGACAGAAATGAGTTTTCGTATCAACGTGAAACATGTGCAAAAATAGAATTTAGTTGTCTCTCTATGTTAAAAGGACAAGGTTTGGGTTTAGGGTTTGGGTTTTTCTTTCATCGGTCTGCTCTGTCCATCATGAGAGATCAGATTAGATTAGGAAAGGTTTCTTCCTTTATCTTTAAGGAGAGAAGGGAGGGAAGGAAGGGAGGGAAGGAAGGAAGGAAGGAAGGAAGGAAGGAAGGAAGGAAGGAAGGAAGGAAGGAAGGAAGGAAGGAAAAAGGAAGCAAGAAAGAAAAGCTTATGCCTTGTCAAAAGTCATCACTTATTTTCTAGGTTGCCGTTATCAGGTCTCGGAGGACTCACATCAGCTTAGTCCTCTCGAGATTCAAAGAACCAGGTGTGGCTCGGAACTGAAGAAGAAGCTTCTCTCTCTGCCTAGCAAGTCTCTCCTTGGGATGTCGGTGACCTGGCTAGCGAAGCACTGTTTCACAGTGACCTATATCCGATTAAGTGCTTTACAACCTTTTGGATATTTTGGACACACTTGCCCCCCGGTTGAAGGACAGGTGAAGTCCTTTGGACTTAGAACGCACTTTGAGTTAGGATGCAGGAGGAGAGGGCCCTCGAAATAGCCCAAAAATGTGTTCTCTCTCCTGAGAAACGAGAGAGATGAAACTGAGTACGTTTCTTGGAGAGCATCGATGACACGGGAAGCGTCGTCGAAGAGGAAGGAACAACGTGAAGTCTACTTTGGCTTGTGTCTGTACACCGATGTGTTCTAACTGTTCCAGACATGATGGGATGTTTCTTCCTGGAAGTCTTCTCTGCCCTGGCATAAAGGGTTGTCTGTCGTCGTCAAAATGGAGGCTCACACGAAAGGGACGGAACCCAGTATCAGGGAGGTGTTCTAACCGACGTTCACGCCAAGGCAGCAACAACAGCCTGTGGAAAGGTGGTGGGGGTGGCGGGGCACACGTGGATCGAGTCCATTCTGTCCTGTCAACAGCCGGTCGGGGCTATGGCAGACGGGAGACGGCGGCCCGGCCGGTTGGTTACTCCCTGGCCGACCTCCCCCCTCCCCCACCCCCACCCCCCCACCTTGCATTCCTTCACCCACCCATGGTGCCTTGAAGATGACCCCAATTGTACATAGACATTGGCGGGAAGATTTCTACAGTCTACCGGCAACGTCTGACCTGTCATGCTTGTAACCCTGGGGGGGGGGGGGAGGGGGGCGGGGGGGAACTATTTTTCTCTCTGGAAAGAAAACCTCCTCTCTCTGGACCCTCTGAACCCCAGCCACTGGACTTCATTCCACTGCCACTTAGTAGGGGTCATCCAAACATTCTTGTGGCCGTAGGTATGTCTTCCGTGTGGGTTGAAGTCTTCCCTCACTCACTGCAAGCCTGATGTCCTCACCGTGGCACAGAGACCGGTAAAAAAACAAAATGGGTTTGCCACTTGGGGTCTACCTTCCACAGCCTCCCCTGTGATCAGATCACGGCACCCGCTTCGCTGGGCAAATCCTACAATCCTTCACAGAAGCTCTTGCAAACTTTTTGGAACCGTCACTCGTCCAGTCACGCTCGATCATCAGGCAAGGTCGGCAGAACCGATGGAAAGACTGGACTCCAAGGAGAACAAGGATGACTTACACGGGGTTGAATGAACTGATGAACAGGATGATAATGTGTATGACTACTTGTGTAAAGTAGGACGGATTGGGGAAGCGGGGGATAACTTAGGGGGTTGGGATGAACATGTACACATGACTGTACATAAAATCGGTAATCAACAAGCAAGCGCCTCCTACTATATAGCACAGGAAACTCTACTCAATACTTTGTAATAAGCCTATGAGAGAAAAGAATCTGAAAAAAAAAAAAACCCTACGTAAAATACATTTATATATATATATATATATATATATATACACACACACACACACACACACACACACACACACACACATACACACACACACGCGTATGTAGGTATATGTATATATATACATGTATGTATATATATATGTATATGTATATATGGAGAGAGAGAGAGAGAGGAGGGAGAGAGAGAGAGAGAGAGAGAGAGACAGAGACAGAGACAGAGACAGAGACAGAGACAGAGAGAGACAGAGACACTGAGACAGAGAGAGACAGAGAGAAAGAAGAGACAGAGAGATAGAGGGATTAGGACTGATTCTTAAATCTTTTGTTTTCCAGAGACAAGGAAAAACAGAAACAAACCAACAAAACCCAATTTTCTTTTTTCTTTTTTTTATTTTTAAAGATGGACATCCATTTGGTAACTTATACCTCTGTCAGCAGGATGGAATCACTGATCTTTTTCTCCCTACCTTCCTTAATTCAGAAACTCTCAGTGAGGCTTCTTATTTCCTTGGCAACCGAGTTATTTGCATACGTTACTTGGAGGCCAAAATTATGTTTCCATAAAACGGGGATACTCACTTGTGGATATGAAGTTCTGGAGCTACTCGTTTCCCTTAGGGTGTTGTTCTTAACCTGAAAACTGGACTGCATCCCGAAGTTTTTTGAGTTCCCTCCAATATCTGGCTACGACTCTCCCCATGAACGTTTGCCATTTTCTCCCACCCTTTTGACTTGGCCTCACTGAGAACTAAAATGGCCCTTTGCCTGAAGCTCTGCAAACGGAAGCTAGAGAACTTGACGAAACGGCCACAACGGCTCCTATGGAAACAATCCTCGTGCCTGTTTCTTTGAGAGCCACTCCGAAATTTGAACCAAACACCCGACGACATCATCAGAGGTGTTTCAGACTTCTAAAGTTGCTTCGACCCTGACATCTAGAAATCTCCTTCTCACACACACACACACACACACACACACACACACACACACCCCTACACACACGAGTCACCAGCTCAGCTTTAATATGTTCCAAGGAACTTTCAGAGGAGGGAACTCTTGGGCTCCAGAGTAGGCCGCCCCAAAATCTGCCTCCATGCTCTATTGATTATTTTGAATTCAAGTGACTTAAGAACCGGGCAGCACAAGAGGGACACACTGGCCCGCCTTTCTGTCCTCCTGCGGAGGAAGATCTCAGGTGAAGACATCTGCTTCCATGCATGTCCATGATTCTCAAATGGTGTAGTGGGGTTTCCTGGGTTAGGAAAAGGAGGGGACATCTTTTGCCTGGAAAAAAAGGCCTGTTTCTCACACAACCTCCTCCCATCCCTTACCTCTCTCCCTCCTTCCCTCCCTGCAGTTTGGAGGGGACAGCCTAAGGGTGGGGAAATTGGGGAAAGAAAAAAGACAGAGCCATTCATTAAAGAGAAGCTCGAGGCAAAGTCAAAGGCTCCGACTTGGCCGGAGAGCTTTCTGCATTTGAATGGAGCGATTGAACGAGGCCCTGCCGAATGAATCGTCCGGACCTCCCCTCCCCTCCCCCGCTCCTGGCAAAGGTCAGTCCAGGGGACTTAGGAAGGAGCTCTGGAGAAGGAACGGGGGTGGGGGTGGGGGTGGGGGCGGGACCAACAGACAATAGCCGCTGCCTGCCTGCCTGCCTGCCTGCCTGCCTGCCTGCCTGCCTGCCTGCCTGCCGGGCTGAGGCCTGAGGCCTGAGGCCTGAGGCCTGAGGCCTGAGGGCCACCACGCTGGCTCCTGCAACACAATCCCTTCCAGGAAACTGCTGTGATGACTCTTTGGCAGTGAAGGATCAACTCTGAACTCTCTTGGCCTATTTCTGCAAAAGGCCCGAGCCTCAGCTACGACAGATTCTCTGGGTTTCTTGGCACAGGGACTGACCCGCACCCTCCCGTCCTGTCAGATCCTCCTTTGTACACACGCCTCCACTCACTGGAAGGGTTCTTTGGCCTCGTCCAGAAAACGAACACACAAAAAGAAACCCACAAACAAGACTGAAATGATGTGTTGGTAGTTATGGGAAAGAAACCTGCTCCTCTCACACACCTGAGGGCAGGAAGCGAAGGCAGGTTCTCGGCCGGAGGGGGACGGGGTGAACCGAGGTCGGTCAGCGCCCCCCTCCCCCCGCTTCTCTCCCAGGTGACGTGGGCCCCCCTTCCCCGCCTCTCTCTGCGCCCCCCATCCCCACCCCGCCCTGGTTCTGATACTTCACTCGGGAAACTTCTCTAGGCCGGCCGAGATGCCAGCTTGCTGTCCTGCCGTTTCATGCCCATCCCTATCAGCCATGTCCAAAAGGCACAGGAAATCGTGGACAGCAGATAGCGCACCCAGAGGGGTGTGTGTGTGTGTGTGTGTGTGTGTGTGTGTGTGTGTGTGTGTGTGTGTGTGTGTGTTTTGGTGGGGTTTCTGTCTGCGTGTGTGTTTGCTTTTGGTTTGGCTTTTTTTTTTTTTTCTTCGATAAACTCGCCCCATTTGGGAGTCGGGTGGAACACGGTGGGTGTCTCCTGGCCTGCCACCCTAACAAACCCCAAAGAGACTCATTTTGGGGTCTCGGCCAGCCAGGTCCCCTTTCTTGGAATTCTGGTTTCACAAATCCGTCTCGTGTCCATGGAATTCTCAGGTCCAGCCATCGACCCTAAGGACGGGGAGGGAAGGTTTTGTCCCGGGGACATCTTCCTTCCTTGCCCGCCTCCTCGGGGTTCCGGACGCTTCGGTATGCTGACGTGCCGTGCCCTCCTCAGCTCCACCCCGACCCCGATCCCAACCCCCCCACCCCCCACCCCCCCGTCTTTGGGAACTCTGTGAACAGGGGTGGTGTTTTTCACAGCCAAACACGCTCTCACCGTAAGACCCGGCCCTCGGAGGACTCCTTGCTATGAATGGACCCGAGGTGACGCGGGGAGTCGAACGGCTGAGGTCCACGCAGAAACCTGCATGCGGACCTTGACGGTGGCGGTTTTATTCCTCACTGCCAAGAACTCTCTCGGAGGTGACCGAGACATGTCTTTCAGGAGGTGAATGGACACGTACGTAGCCTGGGGACGAGCCGTAGGTAACATGCTTTCTCGGAAGAGAAAAACCATGGACGGGATGAACGGGTCAGCGGGGGGGTGGTGGATGGTGGATGAATAGGCGGAGGGCAGAGGACGTTTAAGGCAGGGAAACTCTCCAAAGGTAGGATCCTGATGGTATGAAAACAAACGTTTTGCATAGGGCACTACCTGAGATGGGGTGAATCGAAGGGACCTACCTCTATGGGCCACCACCCCCTCCTCCCCACCATGAAAGCGCCCCAAACAAGCCTGCTCTTTTTACCCCAGTTGAAGACCCTTGCTAAAGCCAGAAGGCAAAACATGACCATGAGAAATCTGACCAGCCGTCGCTTGGGACAAGAGCGAGGCCAATGAATCCAGTGAAAAGTTGACAGAGGGGCCTGGGTCCCTCGGCTCGACCCCTTCACTGAGAAGCCAAAGCCTTTTACGCAGGGATGAGCTTTTCCACACCTAGGTTTCTTTGGCCAGTGCGACGTTCATGAAACACGTTAAAGGAAAATGATCGATCGATGTGTTTGCCGTCTGCCTGAGCGCACGCGATACGAAATAGAAACCGGGGGAGGGGGTGTGTGCTGACGTTCGGGGTCTAATGGGAGAAACCTTGGAGGGTTTTTGCCCTTAGGGTGCCTTGGTCTGGGGTTGACTTGTGTGCGCTGAGAACGAGGGCCGTTATTGAAGGCCCTGTGCAGATTTTGGACACCATGATCCATGGAACCCTGAAGTTTTGGAACCTAGAAATCTTTTGGTCTGCATTTGAGTTGGAAATCTTCTCCTTGACAGAAAGAAGCACACAGAAGGAGGAGGAGGAGGAGGAGGAGGAGGAGGAGGAGGAGGAGGAGGAGGAGGACGAGGAGGAGGAGGAGGAGGAGGAGGAGGAGGACGAGGACGAAGACGAGGACGAGGACGAGGACGAGGAGGAGGAGGACGAGGACGAGGACGAGGACGAGGAGGAGGAGGAGGACGAGGACGAGGACGAGGACGAGGACGAGGACGAGGACGAGGACGAGGACGAGGTGGAGGAGGACGAGGAGGAGGACGAGGACGGGGACGAGGTGGAGGAGGACGAGGAGGACGAGGAGGACGAGGAGGACGAGGAGGACGAGGAAGGGAAATGGAACTGCATGATGAGCAGATCAGCTTTTCGATGTCAGCAAAGCACCCGCCGCCCAGTTCTCTGGGTGAACTGTCTTGATCTTGCACATCTCTACCGCCTCCGAAATGTGAACACAGCCTGCGATGGCCTGACTGAGACTAAGGCCAGTGGACTGGATGAGGTAGAACCTGAAACCAAAGGGAAGGAAAAAAAAAAAAAAGAAAGAAAGAAAAAACAGAAAAACCAAAACGGAAACAAACAAACAAACAAAAAAAACCCCCAAAAAATAACAACG
>NW_028138601.1:0-51445 GCF_964270905.1 Leucopleurus acutus | reverse complement strand
CGTCCAAAAATATATTGAAGTAAGGCTGCGAAGAGGACTTGAAAGCGGGGCAGAATTTCAGGAAACCGATTTCAGGAGGTAGACTGGAATTGCATTTAAAGCATAGGAAAAGAGGCAGAACATCGACAATGATGCACTTGGCAACAAAGGGCGTATGAGTTTGTTCCTGAATATATTCAGGAAAAAACACATATGCCCTTTTTGGCAAACCAAGCAAGCTTGCAATGGAAATCCGAACTACTATGAAGTGTCACTTCCCCCCGGTCTAAAGGGCCATCTGAGAAAAGTGTAAAATCCAGAAAGGCAAGACAGGCCATGGGGAAAAAGGAGCCTTGTTATGCTGATGGGCGGGATGTAAATTGCCAACAGCCACTCTGGAGAAGTGTATGGTGTTTCCTGATACATCTGAAAAACAAAGCAACAGAGTCTAGGGCATTTCCACTTATGGTCCTATAGCTTAGGGAAATTAAAATCAAAAAGACACAGCCACCCCAAAATTTGGGACGGCTCTGTTTACAGGAACCTCTTCTACAGTACGAGTTAAATATCCCAGAGAACAAATAATTGATAAAGAAGTTGCGGTACTTATGTACAACAGAATACCACTCAGCAATGAAATCTGTGTCACCAGGCCTGTACCAGCATAATGAGTGGATTGAGGCATGATGATTCTAAGTGAAATAAGTCACACAGAAAAAGAAACATCATAAGGTATCACTAATGCACGGAATGTAAACTTGGCTACACATGAACTGAATTACAAAACAGAACAGGGTCTCAAGATTAGAAAACCAACTTATGCTTGCTTAAAGGGAAAGGTGAGTTAAGGGGGTGCTGCATAAAACCAGAGATTGAAATTAGCACAGATACCGTTCCATAAGCCAAATATGTAATAGACAAGACCTACCCCCTGCTCAACGAAATGGACTCAACAATGAGGTATCACCTCACACCTGTTAGAATGGGCATCATCTGAAAATCTACAAACAACAAATGCTGGAAAGGGTGTGGAGAAAAGGAACCCTCTTCCACTATTGTTGGGAATATAAGTTGATACAGTCACTATGGAGAACAATATGGAGTTTCTTAAGAAACTAATAATAGAATTACCATATGATACAGCGATCCCAGGACTGGACATATACCCAGACAAAACCATAAATCAAAAAGAGACATTCACCGCAATGTTCATTGCATCACTATTTACAATATCGAGGTAATGGAAGCAACCTAAATGCCCACAGACAGACGAATGCATAAAGATGTGGTACATATATAAAATGGAATATTACTAAGCCATGAAAGGAATGAAATTGGGTCATTTGTAGAGACGTCGATGGATCTAGAGACTGTCATACAGAGTGAAGTAAGTCAGAAAGAGAAAAACAAATCTTGTATATTCATGCATATATGTGGAACCTAGAAAAACTGTACAGATTAACCGTTTTGCAAGGCATAAATAGAGCAACAGATGTAGACAACAATCGTATGGACAACAAGGGGGGAAAGCTCTTGGAGGGGTGGTGGTGGGAGGAGTTGAGAGATTGGGATTGGCATGTAAACATTTATATGTATAAAATAGATAACCAATGAGAACCTGCTGTATAAAAATATAAAATAAAATTCAAAATTAAAAAGAAATAAAATTTAAAAAATAAAACAGAAAAAACAATTATTCCCTTCACATACATTTATATGAATAAATTATTTCCATGCTTATATCTGTAAATACAAAAAAGAGGAATAAAATCTACCTTGAACCAAAAACGAAAAAGAGAAAAAAAAAAACAGAACCCACCAGTTACTCAGAGGAAAACCGTATCAGGGCACTTGCTCCAGTTGTAAACAATTCTGAAGTTGGTCAGTGGTGGGGAATCGTCTCCCATTCAGCCAGCAGCCCCCACACAACAAGCGTCCTCATTGCAAAGCTGGGGCACCGTGCCGAGGCATCTGTGAGTAAACGTGAGCTGAGCCCCAGGCCAGTTGCTGCTGAACTGTTCCCGCCCTTCCCAGGTAAAACACCTGAATATATACAAGGACTTGAAAGCCTAGAGGAAGGGCCATGGAGCCACACGAGTGACAGCATGCCAGCTGACTTGGTGCCTGCAGGCCAGCCAGGATGGTCCTGGCCCTGGGTGCTCTTCTGGAAGATTTCCATTTCCCTGCCTGAGATACCCGTCCTGTCCCTGCCCCCACTGCTTTTTTCCTTCCTCACCTCTGCCCAGGGAGAAATTCCAGCAGCAGGTATGGGTGACACATCCTCTTCTTTAGCAGGTGGCAGCCTGGCAACTGCTGCAGAAAGTCCAGCAGAGCCCCACTCACACTGGGCCACCCACAAAGCCGTGGCCTCTCACTCCCTCCCACCAGCCCAGCCCCGAGACTGCTGACAGGGCAGAGAAAATGGCGTCAGGCACAGCTGCAGGGGCTTTTGCTGCCTGGAGTGGTATTTATATTGATCTCAACCCAGGCACACCTGGGGAGGGCTGGCCGGCATGGTAAGGTTGCCCAGGTCAGCCAATCATCACCCCTCAGGGGCTCACAGTTGCAGAAAATGGAACTTGCTGAACCGGCCAGGTCCAAGGAACAGGTGTGGGCTCCTGAGAGTCAGGATAGACAAGGGGCTGCAGCTTTGGCTTGTTTTCTAATCATTTTATCTGGCCCATGAGTGGGAGACAACTTCAAGAAAACCCTCTCCTAATGAGAGGAACCCAGGAGTCAGGGAGAGGAGGGGTGGGTGGTGGTTGGAGACAGAGGCCTGGTGCCCTGGGTGCAGTGGAAGTCTCTGGAAGACCAGGTGGAGGGAGGCCACACAGAGTGATGCCCAGGGTCACAGACCTGTCGGAGCTGCTGTTTGTTAGTTCAAGTCCTGCTCTGAGGTGCTCTGTGTCAGCTCTGAGCGACAGGTGAGCTGGGGGTGCTCTTCAATGAGGGCTATGTGCACGGTTCCTGTGTGCCCAGCCCTGCCACGGTACCTGCAAGGGTAGCTCTGTATCCTGGGAGGGGCCTGACCATGAGAGCCCCGTGGGCTGGGTTGGGGGTGGGGTACCTGCCCAGGAGAGCTCCATATCCTGGGATTGGCCTGACCACGAGAGCCCCATGGGCTGCTGGGGACCTGGTAAAGGATGTCAGGACAGTCAGTGAAGCCACCGAGGATATACCTCCAGTTGCTCCTGATTCCTACACCCTGCTGGTCATTCTACCAACCACCAGGACATGGTATTCTGTATTAGTCTTCAATGATGCCTTCTTTTGTATTCCATTAGTCCCAGAGTCACAAGAAATTTTGGCTTGTGAGTGGCAGGACTCAACATACAACTAAAACAATACTTCCGGGCCGTCTTGCCCCAAGGGTTCAAAAATTCCCACACCATCTTTGGGGAAAGCTTAGCTAAAGACCGAAAAGTTCTACCTCTGGAAAAGGAAACCCTCCTTCAATATGCAGACGACATTCTGATCGCCAGCCCTACTAAGGAGGCCTCTGAACTACCAAGCCAATAAAGGATAGAAGTTGTCCAAGAAAAAGCTCAAATATCACAGACTGCAGTGACCTGCCTGGGCTTCATTCTCACACAAGGTCAGAGAAGCCCATCCCAGGAAAGGGAAGAAACCATTTGCAGCCTTACCCCTTTCTAAAACTAGAAGACAGCTTAGGGGTTCCTGAGGAGGCCAGGGTTTGCTGCTTCTGGATCCCTAACTACAGTCTACTAGCTGGGCCTCTATATGAAACACTGAAAGGAAAAGATGATGATCCTTTTGAACAGAATCCAGAAGTGGCCTTTCAAGAATGGAAAGAGCAGTCAATTCAGACCCTTGCCCTGGAACTCCCTAATTGAGCTAAACCCTTTGACCTTTCCATTCCCGGTGAAAGGTGAATCGCCATTGGAGAATTAGTGCAAAAACTGGGACCACTTGAAATGGAACAACGCAAGAATGCCATCCAGGTAGGATAAACTACAGTCACCAAGGGGCTTGGCCCACTGCCACATCTGGCCAAGATACTGGCGGTATCTAAAAACCTGGAAATCAGCAGCCCAAAAGGCCACCTCCCTCCTAAGGGAAAAGGACCCCACGTGGTGATCCTAATCACCAACCATGCCCTGAAGTTGCAGGGTTCGCTCCGTGGGCACACCGACCTCGAGTGAGGAGGCCCTCCAACTCCAACATCCAGAGAGATAACCGGGGGCAACAGGGCACCATGACGACTCGTGTGAACATCACTTGACCTGGAGTTTCTCTCATAAAACAACAATAGTGTGTCCCGAAGGAGTAGACTACTGCTTGCAGGACTTCCTGCACCCGGAGGGGAGCTAATAATCTTGGCGGGGGAACCGTATATCACACTGTCACCATAGAAAAGCCTACAGACACCGTGATGATGGTGGCCAATAAGACCGGCTGGACTCCTGTTTACTTCAAAAGGCTGTTGACTCAGTGGCCATCATGGTCCTTGATCACCACTGACCCTGGACTGTCTGGGAGTTGAGCGGGCAGGGCTCTGACACCTGGTGCTGTTTTTACGTTAATTCAGGGGCCTAATTGAAGAAAGAGCAGACTACTGGTCAGAGCATCTAGGCTGGCAGAAACGGTCAGCCTAAGGTGGCCGAACAAATGTGGGGTGGGGTGAAACCGGCCCCCACAGCGTCTCTGCACATCTCTTTCCTGGACCCTTAAAGGTCATTAGAATCTATAACACTTCCAATGCTGGTGCTCAGGCGGACGAGCAGGGAGGCAGGGGTCCTGGGGCCAATCAACGTCACCTGGAGGCTGCTGGGGAGAAGTTCTGACCCTCGTCCCCTGGTATGAGGGCTCCCAACTCAGCACTCAGCAGTTACAGAAGAAGGGTCTGCACCCTCAGCACTCCAAGAATGAGGAACGGGACAAAAGGCAGAGGAGGGGTTTGTCCCCAGCAAAGCCCATTAAAAATCCCTGGGAGATAAAAATAGAATGTGGGCAATAAAGTCAAGTCTGACCTTTTTTATCCTTTGTGCTTTGTCTAATTTCACGTGCTCCTAGGGTCCCACATGCAGAGGTTCCACACCCGGCACTTCAGACCAGATTTCCTGGTGCAGAATGGCTGGGTCGACACCTCAGCTCCTGGGGCCCAGTGCAGACTCCGAGATATAGAGCCTGAGCTGCAGCCAACCCGGCCCTTGAGAGCTCCGCCCCCTCCCTCTCACTGACTCTGACAGGATCTCTACACAGCAGCCCAGCCCACAGCCCACGGGGTAGTGCATGCTCTCACCTCTCCATTCTCTGATGAAAATATAAAGTTTCCTTTGCTTGGGAACCAAACTCAGTCTCTATCTGTTGGCCCCAATGACACTGGGCAGGGGGACCCTTGTTGGGGTCCACTCTGGAGGATCAGTAACAGAAATTGAGACTATTGTAACTTCAATGAACAGATGTGTGAGCCAAACTGTAGTTAACATAGAACAGTTTATAAGGCTCGGGTAAAATAAGATGTTTCTAACACTTCCATTTGATATTTCCATCACTTTATTATAAGCAAGTTCAGTGAAAAGGTTTGTCTTATTTGTCAGGTCAATATTAGAGAAATGAAGTGATTTCTTTCCAAGGATGTACATCTAATAATCTTGGTTAAAGCTTCAATCTTGTTTTAAATGCTTTTCCATTGAAAATGATACCTCTCTTTCAGCTCCCCCATTTCTGAGAAGTATAAAATCTTATAATTTATTATTACCAAAGGGGAAAGGTGGGAGGAGGGATAAATTAACAGTTTGGAATTAACACATACACACTGCTATGTATAAAATAGATCATCAACAAGGAACTACTGTATAGCACAGGGAACTACACTCAATATTGTGCAATAACCTATAAGGGGAAATAATCGGAAAAAGAATAGATATTTTTATTGACATCATCTATCAATGACAGTTAAAGTGTAACCTAAGGGAAGCCGGTGGTGAGTGCTTCTGACCCTGAAGACTTCAGTCATCTAAAGTTTGGACTCTGCCTACTTCCCAAGGCCCTTAATGAACATATGTGTAGCCGTAGCTTAAAAAACTCCCCAGTTTGGGTTTCGGGGAGACACTGATTTTGAAAAAGCCCTGGTGTTCTCCTTACATGAATGGGACTCTTCCTACTGCTAAAACATGTCTGTCACACCCAGAGGATGGTATACCGTCTGATCGGGAAGAGTTTGGAAAAGGCATCTCATCTCCTCATCTCCTGGTGCTCGGGTTCACCCCTCCAGCGTCTTTACTAACAGTCTCCCCACTTGGAGATGTCAACACTGTCAACATCCTGTTGCGTACAGTTTGGAATTTGTCCAGAGGATGAAGCGGAAGGATGAGGAACAATGAGAGACAAGTCCTAGGTGTTCAGACAGGCACATGTCACTCTAATTTCCAATCAGGAAGATGAATTGACCAAAGGCTAGGGTTGCCCATGGAAACAGTATAGGGCTTGAGGAAATCCCACTGCTTTGTGGCCAGTTCCCATAAACACAAGTTGAACAATGGAACTCAGGGGCAGTAAAATTCACGAAACTGCAGAGTTGAAAATATCTATCACTGAAAAATGTCTTGAGGAAAGTCAAAGAAAAGGATTGGCAAGCAAGGGAGAATGGCAAGAAAGGGATTTGAGGAGGTAGAAAGGATTCGCCATTAAGCACAAGAAAAGGGGCTGAACATTTCCGACATTGCAGTTGGCCAAAAAGGCTGTATGCGTTTTTTTCTGTATATATTCAAGAAAAGGGCATACACTTTTTTAGCCAACCAAACAGGTGGGCACTGGAAATCAATACTACAAAAGATATCACTTCGCATCAGTCAGAAGAGCCATCCTCATAAAGTGTAAACGCCAGAAATGCAGGACAGGGCAAGGAGAAGAGGGAGCCCTGTGAGGCTTATAGTGGAAATGTATATTGCCAACGGCCATTCTGGAGAAGTGTATTGTGTTTACTAAAGCATCTAAAAAATGAGCTACAGAGCATAGGGCACTTGCACTCATGGGCGTATATCTTGGGAAAAACAAAAATCGAGAGGACACAGGCACCCCAATGTTTACTGCCTCTCTGTTTAAAAGATCCTCGACTAGGATATAACTTAAATGTCTCTGGAGGGAAAAAATGGATAGAGATGTGGTACTTATGTAGAGTGGAATATTACTCAGCCTGGAAATCAATGAAATATGGCCAGTTGTAACAACTCCGGAGGAGTTACGTATGATCATTCTAAGTGACATAATTCAAAAAGAAAAAGACACATATCATAAGATATCACTTAAAGGTGGAATCCAAAATGGCTACACATGAAATAAATTACAAAACAAAAACATAGTCAAATATGTAGAAAACACGCGTAAGGCTGCTAAACGGGAAAGGTGGGGAGGGGTGAGGCATCATCCAGGAGGTTGAAATTAGCAAAGATACCATTCCAAATACCAAACTGATAATCAACAAGGCCTACACGGTAGCTAAAAGAACTGCACTCAGCACACTCAAGTCACCGGAAAAGAATATCTATGACTGGTAAGAATCTGAAAAAGAATTTATTGATGTCTCTCTGTACGTGAATCAAGTGGATGTACAGCAGCAAGAAACAGAGCTTTGAAAATCAGCTGTAACCAATATAGTAATAAATTGAAAAAAATAAACGACAGAGAGACAGAGAAAACCTCTTACAACTTTTCCTCAGGGACGGTGATGCAACATGGATTGAACACATCTAGACCCACAGCAGGATGAGACATAAGGCTGGAAACTGTTCGCGCTAAGAGAAATGTGAGGTTGGGTGAGGAAATGCACACCCTTTAAAGTAATACTACCTGGTACCCATTCAATGGGTCCCAAATCTGCAGGTTCAAGGAATCTTCCTACAGCTAAAACATGCATGGAAAACCCAGAGGACTGTACACCATGTGATCGGGAGATGTGTCTAAAATGCACCTCATTTATCCTCTCCTGGTGCTCCTGTTCATCATTCCAGCCACGTTACTTAGAATCTCCCCACTTAGAGAATCAGCACATTTAAACTTCTGTTTCACACATTTTGCAAATTGTGAGGAGGATGAACGGGAAGAGGGGGAAACAATGAGAGAATAGTTGTAGGGGTTTGGACGGGCACATGTCACTCTAATTTCCCATTAAGAATAAGAATTAAAAAAAGGCTCAGCCCGCCTCGCCGGAGCCAAAATAGGGCCTGAAGCAATCCTGCGGTTTTGAGGCCAGCTCACAAAAGAGCAACTTAAAAAATGGAGCTCAGGGTCACTGCAATTCACAAACCTGCAGAGTTATAAATGAAAACTAACGTCCAAAAATATGTTGAGGTAAGGCAAAGAAGAGGATCTGAATGCAAGACAGAATTGCAAGAAACAGATTTCAAGAGATAGATTGGACTCGCCTTTAAAGCACATGAAAAGCGGCAGAATTTCGACAATGATGCAGTTGGCCCAAAAGGGAGTATGCGTTTTTTCCTGAATATATCCAGGAAAAAACACATACGCACTTTATGGGCAACCAAGCAAGCAAGCAATGCAAATGTGCACAACAAAGAAGTCTCATTTCCCACCGGTCAAAAGGGCCATCCGAAAAAATTGTAAACACCAGAAATGCAGGACAGGCCATGGAGAACAGGGAGCCTTTATACGCTGATGGACAGTGTGTGAACTGCCGAGAGCCACTCTGGAGAAGTGTATGGTGGTTCCTAAATCATCTAAAAAACAGAGCGACAGAGCATAGGGCACTTCCAATCACGGGAGTATATCTAGGGAAGTCTAAAAATCAACAAGACACAAGCACACCACAGTTTAGGGCTACTCTGTTTACAAGAACCTCGACTTCAGTACACCTTAAATATCCCAGGAAAGAGAACAATGGATAAAGAAAATGTGGTACTTATGTACAATGGAATATCTCTTCACCATGAAATCAATGTAATAAGGCTAGTAGAAGGATAAAGAGTGGATTGAGGTCCGATAATACTACTTGAAATAAGTCAAACAGAAAAAGAAACATATCATAAGATATCACTTATAGAGGGAGGATAAATATGGCTGCACAAAAAATGAATTACAAAACAGAACAGTGTCTCACATTTAGAAAACACACTTATGTCAGCTTAAGGGGAAAGGAGAGGTGGGGTGATGCATAAAACCAGAGTTTGAAATTAGCACAGATACCGTTCAATAAACCAAATAGGTATCAGACAAGATCTACACCTCGCTCAATGAACTGGCCTCAACACACCCTATACACCGCAGAGAAATATATCTGAGTAATAAGAATCTTAAAACCCATGTATTGATATATCTCCATAAGGGAATCAAGTGTGTGCAGAGCGGCACAAACACAGCAGTGAAAATGAGCTAAACCCCATTATAGAAATAAATTTTAAAACCAAAACGCAGAAACAATGAAAGAGAGAAAAATTCTTACAAAATTCGCTCAGGGGCTGTGATGCAACCTGGAATGACCACATATAAACCCACAGCTGGATAAGACATAAGGCTGGACACTTGGGGCTGAAAGGATTGGAGAGCTTTGGTGAGCAACTGCCGAAAGTTTAATGCAATACTTCATGCTACTTATTCCAAGGGTCCCAACACTCCAAGTTGAAGGGAATCTTCCTACAGCTAAACCATGCATGGGAAATCCAGCGGATGGTATACCATATGATCGGGAAAGGTTTCTAAAATGCACCTCATTTTCCTCTCCTGGGGCTCCGGATCAACATTCCAGCCACTTTACTAAAAACATCTCCACATGGAGAGTCAATGCCTTTAAGTTCCGGTATCGCACAGTCTGCAGTTAGTGCGGAGGATGAATGGGAATAGGGGGAACCAGTGAGAAAATAGCTGTAGCGGTTTCAATGGGCACATGTCACTCTAATTTCACATCAGGAAGAAGAATTAACCAAAGGCAGAGCAAGGCACCCCAGAAGAAGAATAGGGCCTGAAGAAATCCTGTGGATATGAGGCAAGATCACAAAAATAAGAGCTGAAAAATGGAGCTAAGGGCCACTGCAATTCAAAAACCTGCAGAGTTATAAAGGCCAACTATTCTCCAAAAGTATATTGAGGTAAGGCTATGAAGAGGCACTGAGAGCAAGGCAGAACTGCAGGAAACCGATTTCAGGAGGTAGACAGGAATTGCACTGAAAACATATGAAAACACTCAGAACGTCGACAATGATGCACTTGGCCAAAAAGGGCGTATGCGTTTTTTCCTGAATATATTCAGGAAGAAACGCATACGCCCTTTCTGGCCAACCAAGCAAGCTCTCAAAGGAAATCTGCACTACAATGAAGTCTCACTTCACCCCGGTCAAAGGGCCATCTGAAAAAAGTGTAAAATCCAGAAAGGCAGGACAGGCCATGGAGAACTGGGAGCCTTGTTATGCTGATGGGCGGGATGTAAATTGCCAGCAGCCACTCTGGAGAAGTGTATGGTGTTTCCTGAAACATCTAAAAAACAAAGCAACAGAGCCTAGGGCACTTCCACTTATGGTCCTATAGCTTAGGGAAATTAAAATCAAAAAGACACAGCCACCCCAAAGTTTGGGACGGCTCTGTTTACAAGAACCTCGTTTATGGTACAAGTTCATTATCACAGAAAGCGAAAAATGGATAAAGAAGTTGTGGTACATACGTACAATGCAATATCACTCAGCAATGAAATTTATGTCATCAGGCCCGTAGCAGCATAATGAGTGGATTCAGGTACGATGATTCTAAGTGAAATAAGTCACACAGAAAAAGAAACATCATAAGATATCACCAATACACGGAATGTAAACTTGGCTACAAAGGAACTGAATTACAAAACAGAACAGGGTCTCAAATGTAGAAAACCAACTTATGCTTGCTTAAGGGGAAAGGTGAGTTGGGGTGCTGCATGAAACCAGAGATTGAAATTAGCACAGATACCGTTCCATAAGCCAAATATGCAATAGACAAGAGCTACTCCTTGCTGAACGAAGTGGACTCAACACCCCATATTAAACGCCTAAGAATATACCTGACTAGAAATAATCTTAAAACCTACGGATTTATTTGTCTCCGAAAGAGAATCAAGCGTGTGTACAGTGGCATAAACGCAGCAGTGATAGGATTGGTGAGGTTCGGTGAGCAAATGCAGACCCTTTGAAGTCATATTGCATGGTACCCATTCCATGGGTCTCAACTCTCCAGGTTTAAGGGATTCTTCCTTCAGCTAAAACATGCATGTGGAACCCAGAGTATGATCCACCGTGTGATCGGGAAACGTGTTCAAATGTGTCTCGTTTTCGTCCCCTGGTACTCGGGTGCAACATTCCAGATGCTTTACTAACACTCTCCCCACTTGGAGAGTCAGTGCCTTTAACCTCCTGTTTGGCCCAGTTTGTAATTTCTGTGGAAAATGAACAGGAATAGGGAGAACGAAAGAGAGACTAGCTGGAGGTGTCTGGACGGGCAAATTTAACTCTCATTTCCCACCAGGAAGAGGAATTAACCAAAGGCTCATCGTGCCGTGCCGGAACCACACTAGGGCCTGAAGCAATCCTGCGGTGTTGCGGCCAGCTCACAAGAAAGCGAGTTGAAGAAAGGAGCTCAGGGTCACTGTAATTCACAAACCTGCAGAGTTATAAATGACAGCTATCGTCCAAAAATATATTGAAGTAAGGCTGCCAAGAGGACTTGAAAGCGGGGCAGAATTGCAGGAAATCGATTTCAGGAGGTAGACTGGAATTGCATGTAAAGCATAGGAAAAGAGGCAGAACGTCCACAATGATGCACTTGGCCAAAAAGGGCGTATGCGTTTTTTCCTGAATATATTCAGGAAAAAACGCATACGCCCTTTTTGGCCAACCAAGCAAGCTTGCAAAGGATATCTGCACTACAATGAAGTCTCACTGCCCCCCGGTCAAAAGGGCCATCTGAAAAAAGTGTAAAATACAGAAAGGCAGGACAGGTCATGGAGAACTGGGAGCATTGTTATGCTGATGGGCGGGATGTAAATTGCCAACAGCCACTCTGGAGAAGTGTATGGTGTTTCCTGAAACATCTAAAAAACAAAGCAACAGAGCCTAGGGCACTTCCACTTATGGTCCTATAGCTTAGGGAAATTAAATTCAAAAAGACACAGTCACCCCAAATTTAGGACGGCTCTGTTTACAAGAACCTCGTTTACGGTACAAGTTCAATATCACAGAAAGCGAAAAATGGATAAAGAAGTTGTGGTACTTACGTACAATGCAATATCACTCAGTAATGAAATCTATGTCATCAGGCCCGTAGCAGCATAATGAGTGGATTCAGGTATGATGATTCTAAGTGAAATAAGTCACACAGAAAAAGAAACACCATAAGATATCACTACTACACGGAATGTAAACTTAGCTACACAAGAACTGAATTACAAAACAGAACAGGGTCTCAAATGTAGAAAACCAACTTATGCTTGCTTAAGGGGAAAGGTGAGTTGGGGTGCTGCATAAAACCAGAGATTGAAATTAGCACAGATACCGTTCCATAAGCCAAATATGTAATAGACAAGAGCTACTCCTTGCTCAACGCAGTGGACTCAACACCCCATATTAAACGCCTAAGAATATACCTGACTAGAAATAATCTTAAAACCTACGGATTTATATGTCTCCGAAAGAGAATCAAGCGTGTGTACAGCGGCATAAACGCAGCAGTGATAGGATTGGTGAGGTTCGGTGAGCAAATGCAGACCCTTTGAAGTCATACTGCATGGTACCCATTCCATGGGTCTCAAATCTCCAGGTTTAAGGGATTCTTCCTTCAGCTGAAACATGCATGTGGAACACAGATTATGATCCACCGTGTGATCAGGAAACGTGTTCAAATGTGTCTCAGTTTTCATCCCCTCGTACTCGGGTGCAACATTCAAGACGCTTTACTAACACTCTCCCCACTTGGAGAGTCAGTGTCTTTAAACTACTGTTTGGCCAAGTTTGCAATTTCTGCGGAAAATGTACAGGAATAGGGAGAACCAATGAGAAACTAGCTGGAGGTGTCTGGACGGGCAAATTTAACTCTCATTTCCCACCAGAAAGAGGAATTAACCAAAGGCTCAGCATGCCGTGCCGGAACCACACTAGGGCCTGAAGCAATCCTGCGGTGTTGCGGCCAGCTCACAAGAAAGCGAGTTGAAGAAAGGAGCTCAGGGGCACTGTAATTCACAAACCTGCAGAGTTATAAATGACAGCTATCGTCCAAAAATATATTGAAGTAAGGCTGCCAAGAGGACTTGAAAGCGGGGCAGAATTGCAGGAAACCGATTTCAGGAGGTAGACGGGAATTGCATGTAAAGCATAGGAAAAGAGGCAGAACGTCCACAATGATGCACTTGGCCAAAAAGGTCGTATGTGTTCTTTCCTGAATATATTCAGGAAAAAACGCATACGCCCTTTTTCGCCAACCAAGCAGGCTTGCAAAGGAAATCTACACTACAATGAAGTCTCACTGCCCCCCGGTCAAAAGGGCCATCTGAAGAAAGTGTAATATCCAGAAAGGCAGGACTTGGCATGGAGAACTGGGAGCCTTGTTATGCTGATGGGCGGGATGTAAATTGCCAACAGCCACTCTGGAGAAGTGTATGGTGTTTCCTGAAACATCTAAAAAACAAAGCAACAGAGCCTAGGGCACTTCCACTTATGGTCCTATAGCTTAGGGAAATTAAAATCAAAAAGACACAGCCACCCCAAAGGTTGGGACGGCTCTGTTTACAAGAACCTCGTTTACTGTACAAGTTCAATATCACAGAAAGTGAAAAATGGATACAGAAGTTGTGGTACTTACGTACAATGCAATATCACTCAGCAATGAAATTTATGTCATCAGGCCCGTAGCAGCATAATGAGTGAATTCAGGTATGATAATTCTAAGTGAAATAAGTCACACAGGAAAAGAAACACCATAAGATATCACTACTACACGGAAGGAAAACTTGGCTACACAAGAACTGAATTACAAAACAGAACAGGGTCTCAAATGTAGAAAACCAACTTATGCTTGCTTCAGGGAAAAGGTGAGTTGGGGTGCTGCATGAAACCAGAGATTGAAATTAGCACAGATACCGTTCCATAAGCCAAATATGTAATAGAAAAGAGCTACTCCTTGCTCAACGAAGTGGACTCAACACCCCATATTAAACGCTTAAGAATACACCTGACTAGAAATAATCTTAAAAACTACGGATTTATATGTCTCCGAAAGAGAATCAAGCGTGTGTACAGCGGCATAAACGCAGCAGTGATAGGATTGGTGAGGTTCGGTGAGCAAATGCAGACCCTTTGAAGTCATATTGCATGGTACCCATTCCATGGGTCTCAACTCTCCAGGTTTAAGGGATTCTTCCTTCAGCTAAAACATGCATGTGGAACACAGATTATGATCCACCGTGTGATCAGGAAACGTGTTCAAATGTGTCTCAGTTTTCGTCCCCTGGTACTCGGGTGCAACACTCCAGACGCTCTACTAACACTCTCCCCACTTGGAGAGTCAGTGCCTTTAACCTCCTGTATGGCCCAGTTTGCAATTTCTGCGGAAAATGTACAGGAATAGGGAGAACCAATGAGAAACTAGCTGGAGGTGTCTGGACGGGCAAATTTAACTCTCATTTCCCACCAGAAAGAGGAATTAACCAAAGGCTCAGCATGCCGTGCCGGAACCACACTAGGGCCTGAAGCAATCCTGCGGTGTTGCGGCCAGCTCACAAGAAAGCGAGTTGAAGAAAGGAGCTCAGGGGCACTGTAATTCTCAAACCTGCAGAGTTATAAATGACAGCTATCGTCCAAAAATATATTGAAGTAAGGCTGCCAAGAGGACTTGAAAGTGGGGCAGAATTGCAGGAAACCGATTTCAGGAGGTAGACGGGAATTGCATGTAAAGCATAGGAAAAGAGGCAGAACGTCCACAATGATGCACTTGGCCAAAAAGGGCGTATGCGTTTTTTCCTGAATATATTCAGGAAAAAACGCATACGCCCTTTTTGGCCAACCAAGAAAGCTTGCAAAGGAAATCTGCACTACAATGAAGTCTCACTGCCCCCCGGTCAAAAGGGCCATCTGAAAAAAGTGTAAAATCCAGAAAGGCAGGACAGGCCATGGAGAACTGGGAGCCTTGTTATGCTGATGGGCGGGATGTGAATTGCCAACAGCCACTCTGGAGAAGTGTATGGTGTTTCCTGAAACATCTAAAAAACAAAGCAACAGAGCCTAGGGTACTTCCACTTATGGTCCTATAGCTTAGGGAAATTAAAATCAAAAAGACACAGCCTCCCCAAACTTTGGGACGGCTCTGTTTACAAGAACCTCGTTTACAGTACAAGTTCAATATCACAGAAAGCGAAAAATGGATACAGAAGTTGTGGTACTTACGTACAATGCAATATCACTCAGCAATGAAATCTATGTCATCAGGCCCGTAGCAGCATAATGAGTGGATTCAGGTATGATGATTCTAAGTGAAATAAGTCACACAGAAAAAGAAACACCATAAGATATCACTACTACACGGAAGGTAAACTTGGCTACACAAGAACTGAATTACAAAACAGAACAGGGTCTCAAATGTAGAAAACCAACTTATGCTTGCTTGAGGGGAAAGGTGAGTTGGGGTGCTGCATGAAACCAGAGATTGAAATTAGCACAGATACCGTTCCATAAGACAAATATGCAATAGACAAGAGCTACTCCTTGCTGAACGAAGTTGACTCAACACCCCATATTAAACGCCTAAGAATATACCTGACTAGAAATAATCTTAAAACCTACGGATTTATATGTCTCCAAAAGAGAATCAAGCGTGTGTACAGCAGCATAAACGCAGCAGTGATAGGACTGGTGAGGTTCGGTGAGCAAACACAGACCCTTTGAAGTCATATTGCATGGTACCCATTCCATGGGTCTCAACTCTCCAAGTTTAAGGGATTCTTCCTTCAGCTAAAACATGCATGTGGAACACAGAGTATGATCCACCGTGTGATCAGGAAACGTGTTCAAATGTGTCTCAGTTTTCGTCCCCTGGTACTCGGGTGCAACACTCCAGACGCTTTACTAACACTCTCCCCACTTGGAGAGTCAGTGCCTTTAACCTCCTGTATGGCCCAGTTTGCAATTTCTGCGGAAAATGTACAGGAATAGGGAGAACCAATGAGAAACTAGCTGGAGGTGTCTGGACGGGCAAATTTAACTCTCATTTCCCACCAGAAAGAGGAATTAACCAAAGGCTCAGCATGCCGTGCCGGAACCACACTAGGGCCTGAAGCAATCCTGCGGTGTTGCGGCCAGCTCACAAGAAAGCGAGTTGAAGAAAGGAGCTCAGGGGCACTGTAATTCACAAACCTGCAGAGTTATAAATGACAGCTATCGTCCAAAAATATATTGAAGTAAGGCTGCCAAGAGGACTTGAAAGCGGTGCAGAATTTTACGAAACCGATTTCAGGAGGTAGAATGGAATTGCATGTAAAGCATAGGAAAAGAGGCAGAACATCCACAACGATGCACTTGGCCAAAAAGGGCGTATGCGTTTTTTCCTGAATATATTCAGGAAAAAACGCATACGCCCTTTTTGGCCAACCAAGCAAGCTTGCAAAGGAAATCTGCACTACAATGAAGTCTCACTGCCGCCCAGTCAAAAGGGCCATCTGAAAAATGTGTAAAATCCAGAAAGGGAGGACAGGCCATGGAGAACTGGGAGCCTTGTTATGCTGATGGGCGGGATGTAAATTGCCAACAGCCACTCTGGAGAAATGTATGGTGTTTCCTGAAACATCTAAAAAACAAAGCAACAGAGCCTAGGGCACTTCCACTTATGGTCCTATAGCTTAGGGAAATTAAAATCAAAAAGACACAGCCACCCCAAAGTTTGGGAAGGCTCTGTTTACAAGAACCTCGTTTATGGTACAAGTTCAATATCACAGAAAGCGAAAAATGGATAAAGAAGTTGTGGTACTTACGTACAATGCAATATCACTCAGCAATGAAATCTATGTCATCAGGCCCGTACCAGCATAATGAGTGGATTCAGGTATGAAGATTCTAAGTGAAATAAGTCACACAGAAAAAGAAACATCATAAGATATCACCAATACACGGAATGTAAACTTGGCTACACAGGAACTGAATTACAAAACAGAACAGGGTCTCAAATGTAGAAAACCAACTTATGCTTGCTTAAGGGGAAAGGTGAGTTGGGTTGCTGCATGAAACCAGAGATTGAAATTAGCACAGATACCGTTCCATAAGCCAAATATGCAATAGACAAGAGCTACTCCTTGCTGAACGAAGTGGACTCAACACCCCATATTAAACGCCTAAGAATATACCTGACTAGAAATAATCTTAAAACCTACGGATTTATATGTCTCCGAAAGAGAATCAAGCGTGTGTACAGCGGCATAAACGCAGCAGTGATAGGATTGGTGAGGTTCGGTGAGCAAATGCAGACCCTTTGAAGTCATATTGCATGGTACCCATTCCATGGGTCTCAACTCTCCAGGTTTAAGGGATTCTTCCTTCAGCTAAAACATGCATGTGGAACACAGATTATGATCCACCGTGTGATCAGGAAACGTGTTCAAATGTGTCTCAGTTTTCGTCCCCTGGTACTCGGGTGCAACACTCCAGACGCTCTACTAACACTCTCCCCACTTGGAGAGTCAGTGCCTTTAACCTCCTGTATGGCCCAGTTTGCAATTTCTGCGGAAAATGTACAGGAATAGGGAGAACCAATGAGAAACTAGCTGGAGGTGTCTGGACGGGCAAATTTAACTCTCATTTCCCACCAGAAAGAGGAATTAACCAAAGGCTCAGCATGCCGTGCCGGAACCACACTAGGGCCTGAAGCAATCCTGCGGTGTTGCGGCCAGCTCACAAGAAAGCGAGTTGAAGAAAGGAGCTCAGGGGCACTGTAATTCTCAAACCTGCAGAGTTATAAATGACAGCTATCGTCCAAAAATATATTGAAGTAAGGCTGCCAAGAGGACTTGAAAGTGGGGCAGAATTGCAGGAAACCGATTTCAGGAGGTAGACGGGAATTGCATGTAAAGCATAGGAAAAGAGGCAGAACGTCCACAATGATGCACTTGGCCAAAAAGGGCGTATGCGTTTTTTCCTGAATATATTCAGGAAAAAACGCATACGCCCTTTTTGGCCAACCAAGAAAGCTTGCAAAGGAAATCTGCACTACAATGAAGTCTCACTGCCCCCCGGTCAAAAGGGCCATCTGAAAAAAGTGTAAAATCCAGAAAGGCAGGACAGGCCATGGAGAACTGGGAGCCTTGTTATGCTGATGGGCGGGATGTGAATTGCCAACAGCCACTCTGGAGAAGTGTATGGTGTTTCCTGAAACATCTAAAAAACAAAGCAACAGAGCCTAGGGTACTTCCACTTATGGTCCTATAGCTTAGGGAAATTAAAATCAAAAAGACACAGCCTCCCCAAACTTTGGGACGGCTCTGTTTACAAGAACCTCGTTTACAGTACAAGTTCAATATCACAGAAAGCGAAAAATGGATACAGAAGTTGTGGTACTTACGTACAATGCAATATCACTCAGCAATGAAATCTATGTCATCAGGCCCGTAGCAGCATAATGAGTGGATTCAGGTATGATGATTCTAAGTGAAATAAGTCACACAGAAAAAGAAACACCATAAGATATCACTACTACACGGAAGGTAAACTTGGCTACACAAGAACTGAATTACAAAACAGAACAGGGTCTCAAATGTAGAAAACCAACTTATGCTTGCTTGAGGGGAAAGGTGAGTTGGGGTGCTGCATGAAACCAGAGATTGAAATTAGCACAGATACCGTTCCATAAGACAAATATGCAATAGACAAGAGCTACTCCTTGCTGAACGAAGTTGACTCAACACCCCATATTAAACGCCTAAGAATATACCTGACTAGAAATAATCTTAAAACCTACGGATTTATATGTCTCCAAAAGAGAATCAAGCGTGTGTACAGCAGCATAAACGCAGCAGTGATAGGACTGGTGAGGTTCGGTGAGCAAACACAGACCCTTTGAAGTCATATTGCATGGTACCCATTCCATGGGTCTCAACTCTCCAAGTTTAAGGGATTCTTCCTTCAGCTAAAACATGCATGTGGAACACAGAGTATGATCCACCGTGTGATCAGGAAACGTGTTCAAATGTGTCTCAGTTTTCGTCCCCTGGTACTCGGGTGCAACACTCCAGACGCTTTACTAACACTCTCCCCACTTGGAGAGTCAGTGCCTTTAACCTCCTGTATGGCCCAGTTTGCAATTTCTGCGGAAAATGTACAGGAATAGGGAGAACCAATGAGAAACTAGCTGGAGGTGTCTGGACGGGCAAATTTAACTCTCATTTCCCACCAGAAAGAGGAATTAACCAAAGGCTCAGCATGCCGTGCCGGAACCACACTAGGGCCTGAAGCAATCCTGCGGTGTTGCGGCCAGCTCACAAGAAAGCGAGTTGAAGAAAGGAGCTCAGGGGCACTGTAATTCACAAACCTGCAGAGTTATAAATGACAGCTATCGTCCAAAAATATATTGAAGTAAGGCTGCCAAGAGGACTTGAAAGCGGTGCAGAATTTTACGAAACCGATTTCAGGAGGTAGAATGGAATTGCATGTAAAGCATAGGAAAAGAGGCAGAACATCCACAACGATGCACTTGGCCAAAAAGGGCGTATGCGTTTTTTCCTGAATATATTCAGGAAAAAACGCATACGCCCTTTTTGGCCAACCAAGCAAGCTTGCAAAGGAAATCTGCACTACAATGAAGTCTCACTGCCGCCCAGTCAAAAGGGCCATCTGAAAAATGTGTAAAATCCAGAAAGGGAGGACAGGCCATGGAGAACTGGGAGCCTTGTTATGCTGATGGGCGGGATGTAAATTGCCAACAGCCACTCTGGAGAAGTGTATGGTGTTTCCTGAAACATCTAAAAAACAAAGCAACAGAGCCTAGGGCACTTCCACTTATGGTCCTATAGCTTAGGGAAATTAAAATCAAAAAGACACAGCCACCCCAAAGTTTGGGAAGGCTCTGTTTACAAGAACCTCGTTTATGGTACAAGTTCAATATCACAGAAAGCGAAAAATGGATAAAGAAGTTGTGGTACTTACGTACAATGCAATATCACTCAGCAATGAAATCTATGTCATCAGGCCCGTACCAGCATAATGAGTGGATTCAGGTATGAAGATTCTAAGTGAAATAAGTCACACAGAAAAAGAAACATCATAAGATATCACCAATACACGGAATGTAAACTTGGCTACACAGGAACTGAATTACAAAACAGAACAGGGTCTCAAATGTAGAAAACCAACTTATGCTTGCTTAAGGGGAAAGGTGAGTTGGGTTGCTGCATGAAACCAGAGATTGAAATTAGCACAGATACCGTTCCATAAGCCAAATATGCAATAGACAAGAGCTACTCCTTGCTGAACGAAGTGGACTCAACACCCCATATTAAACGCCTAAGAATATACCTGACTAGAAATAATCTTAAAACCTACGGATTTATATGTCTCCGAAAGAGAATCAAGCGTGTGTACAGCGGCATAAACGCAGCAGTGATAGGATTGGTGAGGTTCGGTGAGCAAATGCAGACCCTTTAAAGTCATATTGCATGGTACCCATTCCATGGGTCTCAACTCTCCAGGTTTAAGGGATTCTTCCTTCAGCTAAAACATGCATGTGGAACCCAGAGTATGATCCACCGTGTGATCGGGAAACGTGTTCAAATGTGTCTCAGTTTTCGTCCCGTGGAACTCGGGTGCAACATTCCAGATGCTTTACTAACACTCTCCCCACTTGGAGAGTCAGTGCCTTTAACCTCCTGTTTGGCCCAGTTTGCAATTTCTGTGGAAAATGAACAGGAATAGGGAGAACGAAAGAGAGACTAGCTGGAGGTGTCTGGACGGGCAAATTTAACTCTCATTTCCCACCAGGAAGAGGAATTAACCAAAGGCTCAGCATGCCGTGCCGGAACTACACTAGGTCCTGAAGCAATCCTGTGGTGTTTCGGCCAGCTCACAAGAAAGCGAGTTGAAGAAAGGAGCTCAGGGGCACTGTAATTCACAAACCTGCAGAGTTATAAATGACAGCTATCGTCCAAAAATATATTGAAGTAAGGCTGCCAAGAGGACTTGAAAGCGGGGCAGAATTGCAGGAAACCGATTTAAGGAGGTAGACTGGAATTGCATGTAAAGCATAGGAAAAGAGGCAGAACGTCCACAATGATGCACTTGGCCAAAAAGGGCGTATGCGTTTTTTCCTGAATATATTCAGGAAAAAACGCATACGCCCTTTTTGGCCAACCAAGCAAGCTTGCAAAGGAAATCTGCACTACAATGAAGTCTCACTGCCCCCCGGTCAAAAGGGCCATCTGAAAAATGTGTAAAATCCAGAAAGGCAGGACAGGCCATGGAGAACTGGGAGCCTTGTTATGCTGGTGGGCGTGATGTAAATTGCCAACAGCCACTCTGGAGAAGTGTATGGTGTTTCCTGAAACATCTAAAAAACAAAGCAACAGAGCCTAGGGCACTTCCACTTATGGTCCTATAGCTTAGGGAAATTAAAATAAAAAAGACACAGCCACCCCAAAGTTTGGGACGGCTCTGTTTACAAGAACCTCGTTTACGGTACAAGTTCAATATCACAGAAAGCAAAAAATGGATAAAGAAGTTGTGGTACTTATGTACAATGCAATATCACTCAGCAATGAAATCTATGTCATCAGGCCCGTAGCAGCATAATGAGTGGATGCAGGTATGATGAGTCTAAGTGAAATAAGTCACACAGAAAAAGAAACATCATAAGATATCACTACTACACGGAATGTAAACTTGGCTACACAGGAACTGAATTACAAAACAGAACAGGGTCTCAAATGTAGAAAACCAACTTATGCTTGCTTAAGGGGAAAGGTGAGTTGGGGTGCTGCATGAAACCAGAGATTGAAATTAGCACAGATACCGTTCCATAAGCCAAATATGCAATAGACAAGAGCTACTCCTTGCTCAACGAAGTGGACTCAACACCCCATATTAAACGCCTAAGAATACACCTGACTAGTAAGAATCTTAAAACCTGTGGATTTATATGTCTCCGAAAGAGAATCAAACGTGTGTACGGCGGCATAAACGCAGCAGTGATAGGATTGGTGAGGTTCGGTGAGCAAATGCAGACCCTTTGAAGTCATATTGCATGGTACCCATTCCATGGGTCTCAACTCTCCAGGTTTAAGGGATTCTTCCTTCAGCTAAAACATGCATGTGGGACCCAGAGTATGATCCACCGTGTGATCGGGAAACGTGTTCAAATGTGTCTCAGTTTTCGTCCCCTGGTACTCGGGTGCAACATTCAAGACGCTTTACTAACACTCTCCCCACTTGGAGAGTCAGTGCCTTTAAACTCCTGTTTGGCCCAGTTTGCAATTTCTGCGGAAAATGTACAGGAATAGGGAGAACCAATGAGAGACTAGCTGGAGGTGTCTGGACGGGCAAATTTAACTCTCATTTCCCACCAGGAAGAGGAATTAACCAAAGGTTCAGCGTGCCGTGCTGGGACCACACTAGGGCCTGAAGCAATCCTGCGGTGTTGCGGCCAGCTCACAAGAAAGCGAGTTGAAGAAAGGAGCTCAGGGGCACTGTAATTCACAAACCTGCAGAGTTATAAATGACAGCTATCGTCCAAAAATATATTGAAGTAAGGCTGCCAAGAGAACTTGAAAGCGGGGCAGAATTGCAGGAAACCGATTTCAGGAGGTAGACGGGAATTGCATGTAAAGCATAGGAAAAGAGGCAGAACGTCCACAATGATGCACTTGGCCAAAAAGGGCGTATGCGTTTTTTCCTGAATATATTCAGGAAAAAACGCATACGCCCTTTTTGGCCAACCAAGCAAGCTTGCAAAGAAAATCTGCACTACAATGAAGTCTCACTGCCCCCCGGTCAAAAGGGCCATCTGAAAAAAGTGTAAAATCCAGAAAGGCAGGACAGGCCATGGAGAACTGGGAGTCTTGTTATGCTGGTGGGCGGGATGTAAATTGCCAACAGCCACTCTGGAGAAGTGTATGGTGTTTCCTGAAACATCTAAAAAACTAAGCAACAGAGCCTAGGGCACTTCCACTTATGGTCCTATAGATTAGGGCAATTAAAATCAAAAACACAAAGCCACCCCAAAGTTTGGGACGGCTCTGTTTACAAGAACCTCGTTTACGGTACAAGTTCAATATCACAGAAAGCAAAAAATGGATAAAGAAGTTGTGGTACTTACGTACAATGCAATATCACTCAGCAATGAAATCTATGTCATCAGGCCCGTAGCAGATAATGAGTGGATTCAGGTATGATGATTCTAAGTGAAATAAGTCACACAGAAAAAGAAACACCAGAAGATATCACTACTACACGGAAGGTAAACTTGGCTACACAAGAACTGAATTACAAAACAGAACAGGGTCTCAAATGTAGAAAACCAACTTATGCTTGATTGAGGGGAAAGGTGAGTTGGGGTGCTGCATGAAACCAGAGATTGAAATTAGCACAGATACCGTTCCATAAGCCAAATATGTAATAGACAAGAGCTACTCCTTGCTCAACGCAGTGGACTCAACATCCCATATTAAACGCCTAAGAATATACCTGACTAGAAATAATCTTAAAACCTACAGATTTATGTCTCCGAAAGAGAATCAAGCCTGTGTACGGCTGCTTAAACGCAGCAGTGATAGGATTGGTGAGGTTCGGTGAGCAAATGCAGACCCTTTGAAGTCATACTGCATGGTACCCATTCCATGGGTCTCAACTCTCCAGGTTTAAGGGATTCTTCCTTCAGCTGAAACATGCATGTGGAACACAGAGTATGATCCACCGTGTGATCAGGAAACGTGTTCAAATGTGTCTCAGTTTTCGTCCCCTGGTACTCGGGTGCAACATTCAAGACGCTTTACTAACACTCTCCCCACTTGGAGAGTCAGTGCCTTTAAACTCCTGTTTGGCCCAGTTTGCAATTTCTGCGTAAGATGAACAGGAATAGGGAGAACCAATGAGAGACTAGCTGGAGCTGTGAGGACGGGCAAATTTAACTCTCATTTCCCACCAGGAAGAGGAATTAACGAAAGGCTCAGCATGCGATGCCGGAACCAAACTAGGGCCTGAAGCAATCCTGCGGTGTTGCGGCCAGCTCACAAGAAAGCGAGTTGAAGAAAGGAGCTCAGGGGCACTGTAATTCACAAACCTGCAGAGTTATAAATGACAGCTATCGTCCAAAAATATATTGAAGGAAGGCTGACAAGAGGACTTGAAAGCGGGGCAGAATTGCAGGAAACCGATTTCAGGAGGTAGACTGGAATTGCATGTAAAGCATAGGAAAAGAGGCAGAACGTCCACAATGATGCACTTGGCCAAAAAGGGCGTATGCGTTTTTTCCTGAATATATTCAGGAAAAAACGCATACGCACTTTTTGGCCAACCAAGCAAGTTTGCAAAGGAAATCTGCACTACAATGAAGTTTCACTGCCCCCCAGTCAAAAGGGCCATCTGAAAAAAGTGTAAAATCCAGAAAGGCAGGATAGGTCATGGAGAACTGGGAGCCTTGTTATGCTGATGGGCGGGATGTAAATTGCCAGCAGCCACTCTGGAGAAGTGTATGGTGTTTCCTGAAACATCTAAAAAACAAAGCAACAGAGCCTAGGGCACGTCCACTTATGGTCCTATAGCTTAGGGAAATTAAAATAAAAAAGACACAGCCACCCCAAAGTTTGGGCCGGCTCTGTTTACAAGAACCTCGTTTATGGTACAAGTTCAATATCACAGAAAGCGAAAAATGGATAAAGAAGTTGTGGTAATTACGTACAATGCAATATCACTCAGCAATGAAATCTATGTCATCAGGCCCGTAGCAGCATAATGAGTGGATTCAGGTACGATGATTCTAAGTGAAATAAGTCACACAGAAAAAGAAACATCATAAGATATCACTACTACATGGAATGTAAACTTGGCTACACAGGAACTGAATTACAAAACAGAACAGGGTGTCAAATGTAGAAAACCAACTTATACTTGCTTAAGGGGAAAGGTGAGTTGGGGTGCTGCATAAAACCAGAGATTGAAATTAGCACAGATACCGTTCCATAAGCCAAATATGTAATAGACAAGAGCTACTCCTTGCTCAACGAAGTGGACTCAACACCCCATATTAAACGCCTAACAATATACCTGACTAGTAAGAATCTTAAAACCTATGGATTTATATGTCTCCGGAAGAGAATGAAGCGTGTGTACAGTGGCATAAACGCAGCAGTGATAGGATTGGTGAGGTTTGGTGAGCAAATGCAGACCCTTTGAAGTCATATTGCATGGTACCCATTCCATGGGTCTCAACTCTCCATGTTTAAGGGATTCTTCCTTCAGCTAAAACATGCATGTGGAACCAAGAGTATGATCCACCGTGTGATCGGGAAACGTGTTCAAATGTGTCTCAGTTTTCGTCCCCTGGTACTCGGGTGCAACATTCCAGACACTTTACTAACACTCTCCCCACTTGGAGAGTCAGTGCCTTTAACCTCCTGTTTGGCCCAGTTTGCAATTTCTTCGGAAGATGAACAGCAATAAGGAGAAGCAATGGGAGACTATCTGTAGGTGTCTGGACGGGCAAATTTAACTCTCATTTCCCACCAGGAAGATAAATGAACCAAAGGCTCTGCGTGCCATGCTGGAACTAGATTAGGGCCTGAGGAGATCCTGCGGTGTTGCGGCCAGCTCACAAGAAAGCGAGTTGAAGAAAGCAGCTCAGGGGCACTGTAATTCAGAAACCTGCGGAGTTATAAATGACAGCTATCATCCAAAATTATACTGAAGTAAGGCTGCGATGAGGACTTGAATGCCGGGCAGAATTGCTGGAAACTGATTTCAGAACGTACACGGGAGTAGTTCTTAAAGCATAGGAAAAGAGACAGAACTTGGAAAATAATGCACTTGGCAAAAAAGGGCATATGTGTTTTATCCAGAGCTCTCATAACTGAGGGGAGGAGATTCCCAGCAGGCTCCAACTGCCACCTGAGGGCTCACATTGCCAAGGCAACGTGAGCATGCCAGGCAGGAGTTACCTCACAGCAGAGGTCCCACCTCACAGAAGGGTGAGAAACCCAGCCAACATCAGACTCTCACCAGAGGGCCCACATCACCAAGGGGATGGGAACCAGGCAGGAGTGTCTTCACATCAGTGGGGCCACATCATCGAAAGCTGAGGTACTCAGCACATGTGTCCTCAAACCAGAGGACCCACATCACCAAGGACCTCGGAGTGAGGCAGGCAGGAGTAACCTCACAACACTGGGCACATAGAATAAAAAAGTGAGGAATCCAGCAGTTGGAACCTCCCAGCAGGCGGCCCAGAGCACCGAGGCTATGGGATCCAGGCCACAGTGAACTCACAGAAGAGGGCCCATGTCATGAAACTGAGCAAACCAGCCATTGGGACCTCAGAGCAGGAGGCCCACATCCCCATGGGGATGGAATTCTGGTAGGAGTGTCCTCGCACCACTGAGAACGTATCAGAAAATTTGGGGCGACCAGCAGTTAGGGCCTGACGCCAGAGGACCCTCATCACCAAGGGAAGGAGGCTCCCAGCAGGCTCCAACTGCCACCAGAGGGCTGACGTCGCCAAGGCGATGTGTGCCAACCAGGCACGAATGACCTCACAGCAGAGGGCCCACCTCAGAGAAGTGTGACGAACCCAGTCAGGATCAGACTCGCACCAGAGGGCCCACATCACCAAATGGATTGGAACCAGGCAGGAGTGTCCTCACATGAGTAGGGCCACATCATCTAAAGGTGAGGAACCCAGAACATGTGGCTTCAAACCATAGGACACCCATCACCAAGGGGCTGGGAGTGAGGCAGGCAGGAGGAGCCTCATAACAGAGGGCCCAAAAATAAGAAAGGTGAGGAATCCAGCAGTTGGAACCTCCCAGCAGGCGGCCCAGAGCACAGAGGCTAGAGGAACCAGGCCAGAGTGAACTAACACCAGACAGCCCACATCATGAAACTGTGAGCAACCCAGACATTGGGACCTCAGAGCAGAAGGCCCACATCCCCATGGTGATGGGAACATGACAGGAGTGTCCTGGCATCACTGGGCTCACATCAGAAAACGTGGGGTGCTCAGAAGTTAGGGCCTGACGCTAGAGGGCACTCATCACCGAGAGGAGGAGGCTCCCAGCAGGCTCCAGCTGCCACCAGAGGGCCAACGTCGCCAAGACGATGTGTGCCAGTCTGGCAGGAGTGACCTCACAGCAGAGGGCCCACCTCACAGAAGGGTGAGGAACACAGCCAGGATCAGACTCTCACCAGAGGGCCCACATCACCAAGGGGATGGGAACCAGGCAGGAGTGTCCCCACACCAGTGGGACAACATCATCGAAAGGTGAGGATCCCAGCACATGTGTCCTCAAACCAGAGGAACCACATCACCAAGGGGTTCGGAATGAGGCTGGCAGGACTGGCCTCACAACACAGGGTCCATAGAATATAAAAGTTGAGGAATCCAGCAGTTGGAACCTCCCAGCAAGTGGCCCAGAGCACCGAGGCTATGGGATCCAGGCCGCAGTGAACTCACAGCAGAGGGCCCACATCATGAACCTGTGAGCAGCCCAGCTGTTGGGACCTCAGAACAGAAGGCCCACATCCCCATTGGGATGGGAACCTGGCAGGAGTGGCTTTGCACCACTTAGCACATATCAGAAAATGTTAGGAGCCCAGCAGTTAGGGCCTGACGCCAGGGGGCCCTCATAACTGAGGGGAGGAGACTCCCAGCAGGTTCCAACTGCCAACAGAGGGCCCACGTCTACAAGGTGGCATGCGCCAGCCAGGCAGTAGTGACCTCACAGCAGAGGGCCTATCTCACAGAAGGGTGAGGAACCGAGGCAGGATGAGACTCTCACCAGAGGGCCCACAACACCAAGGGGATGGGAACCAGTCAGGACTGTCCTCCCACCAGTGGGGCCACATCATCGAAAGGTGAGGAACCCAGCACATGTGGCCTCATATCAGAGGACATACATCACAAAGGGGATGGGAGTGAGGCAGGTAGGAGTAGCCTAAAAACAGAGGGCCCAAAGAATAAAAAAAGTGAGGAATCCAGCATTTGGAACCTCCCAGCAGGCGGCCGAGAGCACAGAAGCTATGGGATGCAGGCAGGAGTTAACTAACACCAGAGAGCCCACATCATGAAACTGTGAGCAACCCAGGCATTGGGACCTCAGAGCAGAAAGCCCACATCCCCATGGGGATGGGAACCTGACAGGAGTGTCCTGGCATCACTGGGCTCACATCAGAAAACGTGGGGAGCCCAGCAGTTAGAGCCTGATGCTAGAGGGCCATCATCACCGAGGGGAGGAGGCTCCCAGCAGGTTCCATGTGCCAACAGAGGGCCCACGTCGCCAAGGTGATGTGTGCAAGTCAGGCAGGATTGACCTCACAGCAGAGGGCCTACCTCACAGAAGAGTGAGGAACCCAGCCAGGATAAGACTGTCACCAGAAGGCCCACATCACCAAGGGGATGGGAACCAGGCAGGAGTGTCCTCACACCAGTGGGGCCACATCATTGAAAGTTGCCTAACCCAGCACATGTGGCCTCAAACCAGAAGACCCACATCACGAAGGGGTTGCAAGTGAGGCAGGCAGGAGGAGCATCACAACACAGGACCCATAGAATACAAAAGTTGAGGAATCGAGCAGTTGGAACCTCCCAGCAGGCAGCCAAGACCACAGAGGCTATGGGATCCAGGCCACAGTGAACTAACACCAGAGAGCCCACATCATGAAATTGTGATCAACCCAGCCGTTGGAACCTCAGAGCAGAAGGCCCACATCCCCATGGGGATGGGAACCTAAGAGGAGTGCTTGAGCAACACTGGGCTCACCAAGAAAAGTTGGGGAGCCCAGCAGTTAGGGCCTGACGTCAGAGGGCCCTCATCACAGAGCTGAGGAGGCTCCCAGCAGGGTCCAATTGCCACCAGAGGGCTCATGTCAACAAGGCGAGGTGAGCAACCCAGGCAAGAGTTACCTGATAGTAGAGGGCCCACCTCACAGATGGGTGAGGAACCCAGCCAGGATCAGACTCTCACCTGAGGGCCCACATCAGCAAGGGGATGGGAACCAGTCAGGACTGTCTTCCCTCCAGTGGGGTCACATCATCGAAAGGTGCGGAACCCAGCACATGTGGCCTCAAATCAGAGGACACATATCACAAAGGGAATGGGAGTGAGGCAGGCAGGAGTAGCCTAAAATCAGAGGGCCCAAAGAATAAGAAAGGTGAGGAATCCAGCATTTGGAACCTCCCAGCAGGCGGTCCAGAGCACAGAAGCTATGGGATGCAGGCAGGAGTGAACTAATACCAGAGAGCCCACATCATAAAACTGTGAACAACCCAGGCTTTGGGACCTCAGAGCAGAAGGCCCACACCCCAATGGGGATGTGAACCTGGCTGGAGTGTCCTCGCACCACTGGGCGCACATCACAAAATGTGGGGAGCCCAGCAGTTAAGGCCTGATGCCAGAGGGCCCTCATCACCGAGGAGAGGAGGCTCCCAGCAGGCTCCAAGTGCCACCAGAGGGCTCATGTCCACAAGGCGAGGTGAGCAAGCCAGGCAGGAGTGACCTCACATCAGACGGCCCACCTCACAGATGGGTGAGGAACCCAGCCAGGATCAGACTCTCAACAGAGGGCCCACATCACCAAGGGGATGTGAACCAGGCAGGAGTCTCCTAAGACCATTGGTCCCACATCATCGAAAGGTGAGGAACCCAGCACATGTGGCCTCAAACCAGACGACACACATCACGAAGGGGATGGGAGTGAGGCAGGCAGGAGGATCCTCACAACAGAGGGCCCAAAAAATTAAAAAAGTGAGGAATCCAGCAGTTGGAACCTCCCAGCAGGCGGCCAAGAGCACAGAGGCTATGGGATCCAGGCTTCTGTGAACACCAGAGAGCCCACATCATGAAAATGTGAACAACCCAGCCGTTGGGACCTCAGAGCAGAAGGCCCACAACCCCATGGAGATGGGATCCTAAGAGGAGTGCCAAAGCATCACCAGGCTCCCTAAGAAAAGTTGGTGAGTCCAGCAGTTAGGGCCTGACGCAAGAGGGTCCTCATCACCGGGGGGAGGAGATTCCCAGCACGCTCCAACTGCCACCACACGGCTGACTTCACCAAGGCAATGTGTGCCAGCCATGCAGGAGTGACCTATCAGCAGAGGGTCTCCCTCACAGGTGGGTGAGGAACAAAGCCAGGAACAGACTCTCACCAGGGGGTCCACATAACCACGTGGATGAGAACCAAGCAGGAGTGTCCTCACACTAGTGGGGCCACATCATCGAAAGGTGAGGAACCCAGCAAAGGTGGCCACAAACCAGAGGACCCACATCACCAAGGGGTTGAGAGTGAGGTAGGTGTCTGGACGGGTATATTTAACACTCATTTCCCACCAGGAAGAGAAATTAACCAAAGGCTCAGCGTGCCCTGCCAGAAGCAGATTAGGGCCTGAAGCAGTCTTGCGGGTTTGCGGCCAGCTCACAAGAAAGCGAGTTGAAGAAAGGAGCTCAGGGGCCCTGTAATTCACAAACCTGGAGAGTTATAAATAACAGATAACGTCCAAAAATATATTGAAGTAAGGCTGCGAAAAGGACTTGAAAGCGGGGCAGAATTTCAGGAAACCGATTTCAGGAGGTAGACTGGAATTGCATTTAAAGCATAGGAAAAGAGGCAGAACATCGACAATGATGCACTTGGCAACAAAGGGCGTATGAGTTTGTTCCTGAATATATTCAGGAAAAAACACATATGCCCTTTTTGGCAAACCAAGCAAGCTTGCAATGGAAATCCGAACTACTATGAAGTGTCACTTCCCCCCGGTCTAAAGGGCCATCTGAGAAAAGTGTAAAATCCAGAAAGGCAAGACAGGCCATGGGGAAAAAGGAGCCTTGTTATGCTGATGGGCGGGATGTAAATTGCCAACAGCCACTCTGGAGAAGTGTATGGTGTTTCCTGATACATCTGAAAAACAAAGCAACAGAGTCTAGGGCATTTCCACTTATGGTCCTATAGCTTAGGGAAATTAAAATCAAAAAGACACAGCCACCCCAAAATTTGGGACGGCTCTGTTTACAGGAACCTCTTCTACAGTACGAGTTAAATATCCCAGAGAACAAATAATTGATAAAGAAGTTGCAGTACTTACGTACAACAGAATACCACTCAGCAATGAAATCTGTGTCACCAGGCCTGTACCAGCATAATGAGTGGATTGAGGCATGATGATTCTAAGTGAAATAAGTCACACAGAAAAAGAAACATCATAAGGTATCACTAATGCACGGAATGTAAACTTGGCTACACATGAACTGAATTACAAAACAGAACAGGGTCTCAAGATTAGAAAACCAACTTATGCTTGCTTAAAGGGAAAGGTGAGTTAAGGGGGTGCTGCATAAAACCAGAGATTGAAATTAGCACAGATACCGTTCCATAAGCCAAATATGTAATAGACAAGACCTACCCCCTGCTCAACGAAATGGACTCAACAATGAGGTATCACCTCACACCTGTTAGAATGGGCATCATCTGAAAATCTACAAACAACAAATGCTGGAAAGGGTGTGGAGAAAAGGAACCCTCTTCCACTATTGTTGGGAATATAAGTTGATACAGTCACTATGGAGAACAATATGGAGTTTCTTAAGAAACTAATAATAGAATTACCATATGATACAGCGATCCCAGGACTGGACATATACCCAGACAAAACCATAAATCAAAAAGAGACATTCACCGCAATGTTCATTGCATCACTATTTACAATATCGAGGTAATGGAAGCAACCTAAATGCCCACAGACAGACGAATGCATAAAGATGTGGTACATATATAAAATGGAATATTACTAAGCCATGAAAGGAATGAAATTGGGTCATTTGTAGAGACGTCGATGGATCTAGAGACTGTCATACAGAGTGAAGTAAGTCAGAAAGAGAAAAACAAATCTTGTATATTCATGCATATATGTGGAACCTAGAAAAACTGTACAGATTAACCGTTTTGCAAGGCATAAATAGAGCAACAGATGTAGACAACAATCGTATGGACAACAAGGGGGGAAAGCTCTTGGAGGGGTGGTGGTGGGAGGAGTTGAGAGATTGGGATTGGCATGTAAACATTTATATGTATAAAATAGATAACCAATGAGAAGCTGCTGTATAAAAATATAAAATAAAATTCAAAATTAAAAAGAAATAAAATTTAAAAAATAAAACAGAAAAAACAATTATTCCCTTCACATACATTTATATGAATAAATTATTTCCATGCTTATATCTGTAAATACAAAAAAGAGGAATAAAATCTACCTTGAACCAAAAACGAAAAAGAGAAAAAAAAAAACAGAACCCACCAGTTACTCAGAGGAAAACCGTATCAGGGCACTTGCTCCAGTTGTAAACAATTCTGAAGTTGGTCAGTGGTGGGGAATCGTCTCCCATTCAGCCAGCAGCCCCCACACAACAAGCGTCCTCATTGCAAAGCTGGGGCACCGTGCCGAGGCATCTGTGAGTAAACGTGAGCTGAGCCCCAGGCCAGTTGCTGCTGAACTGTTCCCGCCCTTCCCAGGTAAAACACCTGAATATATACAAGGACTTGAAAGCCTAGAGGAAGGGCCATGGAGCCACACGAGTGACAGCATGCCAGCTGACTTGGTGCCTGCAGGCCAGCCAGGATGGTCCTGGCCCTGGGTGCTCTTCTGGAAGATTTCCATTTCCCTGCCTGAGATACCCGTCCTGTCCCTGCCCCCACTGCTTTTTTCCTTCCTCACCTCTGCCCAGGGAGAAATTCCAGCAGCAGGTATGGGTGACACATCCTCTTCTTTAGCAGGTGGCAGCCTGGCAACTGCTGCAGAAAGTCCAGCAGAGCCCCACTCACACTGGGCCACCCACAAAGCCGTGGCCTCTCACTCCCTCCCACCAGCCCAGCCCCGAGACTGCTGACAGGGCAGAGAAAATGGCGTCAGGCACAGCTGCAGGGGCTTTTGCTGCCTGGAGTGGTATTTATATTGATCTCAACCCAGGCACACCTGGGGAGGGCTGGCCGGCATGGTAAGGTTGCCCAGGTCAGCCAATCATCACCCCTCAGGGGCTCACAGTTGCAGAAAATGGAACTTGCTGAACCGGCCAGGTCCAAGGAACAGGTGTGGGCTCCTGAGAGTCAGGATAGACAAGGGGCTGCAGCTTTGGCTTGTTTTCTAATCATTTTATCTGGCCCATGAGTGGGAGACAACTTCAAGAAAACCCTCTCCTAATGAGAGGAACCCAGGAGTCAGGGAGAGGAGGGGTGGGTGGTGGTTGGAGACAGAGGCCTGGTGCCCTGGGTGCAGTGGAAGTCTCTGGAAGACCAGGTGGAGGGAGGCCACACAGAGTGATGCCCAGGGTCACAGACCTGTCGGAGCTGCTGTTTGTTAGTTCAAGTCCTGCTCTGAGGTGCTCTGTGTCAGCTCTGAGCGACAGGTGAGCTGGGGGTGCTCTTCAATGAGGGCTATGTGCACGGTTCCTGTGTGCCCAGCCCTGCCACGGTACCTGCAAGGGTAGCTCTGTATCCTGGGAGGGGCCTGACCATGAGAGCCCCGTGGGCTGGGTTGGGGGTGGGGTACCTGCCCAGGAGAGCTCCATATCCTGGGATTGGCCTGACCACGAGAGCCCCATGGGCTGCTGGGGACCTGGTAAAGGATGTCAGGACAGTCAGTGAAGCCACCGAGGATATACCTCCAGTTGCTCCTGATTCCTACACCCTGCTGGTCATTCTACCAACCACCAGGACATGGTATTCTGTATTAGTCTTCAATGATGCCTTCTTTTGTATTCCATTAGTCCCAGAGTCACAAGAAATTTTGGCTTGTGAGTGGCAGGACTCAACATACAACTAAAACAATACTTCCGGGCCGTCTTGCCCCAAGGGTTCAAAAATTCCCACACCATCTTTGGGGAAAGCTTAGCTAAAGACCGAAAAGTTCTACCTCTGGAAAAGGAAACCCTCCTTCAATATGCAGACGACATTCTGATCGCCAGCCCTACTAAGGAGGCCTCTGAACTACCAAGCCAATAAAGGATAGAAGTTGTCCAAGAAAAAGCTCAAATATCACAGACTGCAGTGACCTGCCTGGGCTTCATTCTCACACAAGGTCAGAGAAGCCCATCCCAGGAAAGGGAAGAAACCATTTGCAGCCTTACCCCTTTCTAAAACTAGAAGACAGCTTAGGGGTTCCTGGGGAGGCCAGGGTTTGCTGCTTCTGGATCCCTAACTACAGTCTACTAGCTGGGCCTCTATATGAAACACTGAAAGGAAAAGATGATGATCCTTTTGAACAGAATCCAGAAGTGGCCTTTCAAGAATGGAAAGAGCAGTCAATTCAGACCCTTGCCCTGGAACTCCCTAATTGAGCTAAACCCTTTGACCTTTCCATTCCCGGTGAAAGGTGAATCGCCATTGGAGAATTAGTGCAAAAACTGGGACCACTTGAAATGGAACAACGCAAGAATGCCATCCAGGTAGGATAAACTACAGTCACCAAGGGGCTTGGCCCACTGCCACATCTGGCCAAGATACTGGCGGTATCTAAAAACCTGGAAATCAGCAGCCCAAAAGGCCACCTCCCTCCTAAGGGAAAAGGACCCCACGTGGTGATCCTAATCACCAACCATGCCCTGAAGTTGCAGGGTTCGCTCCGTGGGCACACCGACCTCGAGTGAGGAGGCCCTCCAACTCCAACATCCAGAGAGATAACCGGGGGCAACAGGGCACCATGACGACTCGTGTGAACATCACTTGACCTGGAGTTTCTCTCATAAAACAACAATAGTGTGTCCCGAAGGAGTAGACTACTGCTTGCAGGACTTCCTGCACCCGGAGGGGAGCTAATAATCTTGGCGGGGGAACCGTATATCACACTGTCACCATAGAAAAGCCTACAGACACCGTGATGATGGTGGCCAATAAGACCGGCTGGACTCCTGTTTACTTCAAAAGGCTGTTGACTCAGTGGCCATCATGGTCCTTGATCACCACTGACCCTGGACTGTCTGGGAGTTGAGCGGGCAGGGCTCTGACACCTGGTGCTGTTTTTACGTTAATTCAGGGGCCTAATTGAAGAAAGAGCAGACTACTGGTCAGAGCATCTAGGCTGGCAGAAACGGTCAGCCTAAGGTGGCCGAACAAATGTGGGGTGGGGTGAAACCGGCCCCCACAGCGTCTCTGCACATCTCTTTCCTGGACCCTTAAAGGTCATTAGAATCTATAACACTTCCAATGCTGGTGCTCAGGCGGACGAGCAGGGAGGCAGGGGTCCTGGGGCCAATCAACGTCACCTGGAGGCTGCTGGGGAGAAGTTCTGACCCTCGTCCCCTGGTATGAGGGCTCCCAACTCAGCACTCAGCAGTTACAGAAGAAGGGTCTGCACCCTCAGCACTCCAAGAATGAGGAACGGGACAAAAGGCAGAGGAGGGGTTTGTCCCCAGCAAAGCCCATTAAAAATCCCTGGGAGATAAAAATAGAATGTGGGCAATAAAGTCAAGTCTGACCTTTTTTATCCTTTGTGCTTTGTCTAATTTCACGTGCTCCTAGGGTCCCACATGCAGAGGTTCCACACCCGGCACTTCAGACCAGATTTCCTGGTGCAGAATGGCTGGGTCGACACCTCAGCTCCTGGGGCCCAGTGCAGACTCCGAGATATAGAGCCTGAGCTGCAGCCAACCCGGCCCTTGAGAGCTCCGCCCCCTCCCTCTCACTGACTCTGACAGGATCTCTACACAGCAGCCCAGCCCACAGCCCACGGGGTAGTGCATGCTCTCACCTCTCCATTCTCTGATGAAAATATAAAGTTTCCTTTGCTTGGGAACCAAACTCAGTCTCTATCTGTTGGCCCCAATGACACTGGGCAGGGGGACCCTTGTTGGGGTCCACTCTGGAGGATCAGTAACAGAAATTGAGACTATTGTAACTTCAATGAACAGATGTGTGAGCCAAACTGTAGTTAACATAGAACAGTTTATAAGGCTCGGGTAAAATAAGATGTTTCTAACACTTCCATTTGATATTTCCATCACTTTATTATAAGCAAGTTCAGTGAAAAGGTTTGTCTTATTTGTCAGGTCAATATTAGAGAAATGAAGTGATTTCTTTCCAAGGATGTACATCTAATAATCTTGGTTAAAGCTTCAATCTTGTTTTAAATGCTTTTCCATTGAAAATGATACCTCTCTTTCAGCTCCCCCATTTCTGAGAAGTATAAAATCTTATAATTTATTATTACCAAAGGGGAAAGGTGGGAGGAGGGATAAATTAACAGTTTGGAATTAACACATACACACTGCTATGTATAAAATAGATCATCAACAAGGAACTACTGTATAGCACAGGGAACTACACTCAATATTGTGCAATAACCTATAAGGGGAAATAATCGGAAAAAGAATAGATATTTTTATTGACATCATCTATCAATGACAGTTAAAGTGTAACCTAAGGGAAGCCGGTGGTGAGTGCTTCTGACCCTGAAGACTTCAGTCATCTAAAGTTTGGACTCTGCCTACTTCCCAAGGCCCTTAATGAACATATGTGTAGCCGTAGCTTAAAAAACTCCCCAGTTTGGGTTTCGGGGAGACACTGATTTTGAAAAAGCCCTGGTGTTCTCCTTACATGAATGGGACTCTTCCTACTGCTAAAACATGTCTGTCACACCCAGAGGATGGTATACCGTCTGATCGGGAAGAGTTTGGAAAAGGCATCTCATCTCCTCATCTCCTGGTGCTCGGGTTCACCCCTCCAGCGTCTTTACTAACAGTCTCCCCACTTGGAGATGTCAACACTGTCAACATCCTGTTGCGTACAGTTTGGAATTTGTCCAGAGGATGAAGCGGAAGGATGAGGAACAATGAGAGACAAGTCCTAGGTGTTCAGACAGGCACATGTCACTCTAATTTCCAATCAGGAAGATGAATTGACCAAAGGCTAGGGTTGCCCATGGAAACAGTATAGGGCTTGAGGAAATCCCACTGCTTTGTGGCCAGTTCCCATAAACACAAGTTGAACAATGGAACTCAGGGGCAGTAAAATTCACGAAACTGCAGAGTTGAAAATATCTATCACTGAAAAATGTCTTGAGGAAAGTCAAAGAAAAGGATTGGCAAGCAAGGGAGAATGGCAAGAAAGGGATTTGAGGAGGTAGAAAGGATTCGCCATTAAGCACAAGAAAAGGGGCTGAACATTTCCGACATTGCAGTTGGCCAAAAAGGCTGTATGCGTTTTTTTCTGTATATATTCAAGAAAAGGGCATACACTTTTTTAGCCAACCAAACAGGTGGGCACTGGAAATCAATACTACAAAAGATATCACTTCGCATCAGTCAGAAGAGCCATCCTCATAAAGTGTAAACGCCAGAAATGCAGGACAGGGCAAGGAGAAGAGGGAGCCCTGTGAGGCTTATAGTGGAAATGTATATTGCCAACGGCCATTCTGGAGAAGTGTATTGTGTTTACTAAAGCATCTAAAAAATGAGCTACAGAGCATAGGGCACTTGCACTCATGGGCGTATATCTTGGGAAAAACAAAAATCGAGAGGACACAGGCACCCCAATGTTTACTGCCTCTCTGTTTAAAAGATCCTCGACTAGGATATAACTTAAATGTCTCTGGAGGGAAAAAATGGATAGAGATGTGGTACTTATGTAGAGTGGAATATTACTCAGCCTGGAAATCAATGAAATATGGCCAGTTGTAACAACTCCGGAGGAGTTACGTATGATCATTCTAAGTGACATAATTCAAAAAGAAAAAGACACATATCATAAGATATCACTTAAAGGTGGAATCCAAAATGGCTACACATGAAATAAATTACAAAACAAAAACATAGTCAAATATGTAGAAAACACGCGTAAGGCTGCTAAACGGGAAAGGTGGGGAGGGGTGAGGCATCATCCAGGAGGTTGAAATTAGCAAAGATACCATTCCAAATACCAAACTGATAATCAACAAGGCCTACACGGTAGCTAAAAGAACTGCACTCAGCACACTCAAGTCACCGGAAAAGAATATCTATGACTGGTAAGAATCTGAAAAAGAATTTATTGATGTCTCTCTGTACGTGAATCAAGTGGATGTACAGCAGCAAGAAACAGAGCTTTGAAAATCAGCTGTAACCAATATAGTAATAAATTGAAAAAAATAAACGACAGAGAGACAGAGAAAACCTCTTACAACTTTTCCTCAGGGACGGTGATGCAACATGGATTGAACACATCTAGACCCACAGCAGGATGAGACATAAGGCTGGAAACTGTTCGCGCTAAGAGAAATGTGAGGTTGGGTGAGGAAATGCACACCCTTTAAAGTAATACTACCTGGTACCCATTCAATGGGTCCCAAATCTGCAGGTTCAAGGAATCTTCCTACAGCTAAAACATGCATGGAAAACCCAGAGGACTGTACACCATGTGATCGGGAGATGTGTCTAAAATGCACCTCATTTATCCTCTCCTGGTGCTCCTGTTCATCATTCCAGCCACGTTACTTAGAATCTCCCCACTTAGAGAATCAGCACATTTAAACTTCTGTTTCACACATTTTGCAAATTGTGAGGAGGATGAACGGGAAGAGGGGGAAACAATGAGAGAATAGTTGTAGGGGTTTGGACGGGCACATGTCACTCTAATTTCCCATTAAGAATAAGAATTAAAAAAAGGCTCAGCCCGCCTCGCCGGAGCCAAAATAGGGCCTGAAGCAATCCTGCGGTTTTGAGGCCAGCTCACAAAAGAGCAACTTAAAAAATGGAGCTCAGGGTCACTGCAATTCACAAACCTGCAGAGTTATAAATGAAAACTAACGTCCAAAAATATGTTGAGGTAAGGCAAAGAAGAGGATCTGAATGCAAGACAGAATTGCAAGAAACAGATTTCAAGAGATAGATTGGACTCGCCTTTAAAGCACATGAAAAGCGGCAGAATTTCGACAATGATGCAGTTGGCCCAAAAGGGAGTATGCGTTTTTTCCTGAATATATCCAGGAAAAAACACATACGCACTTTATGGGCAACCAAGCAAGCAAGCAATGCAAATGTGCACAACAAAGAAGTCTCATTTCCCACCGGTCAAAAGGGCCATCCGAAAAAATTGTAAACACCAGAAATGCAGGACAGGCCATGGAGAACAGGGAGCCTTTATACGCTGATGGACAGTGTGTGAACTGCCGAGAGCCACTCTGGAGAAGTGTATGGTGGTTCCTAAATCATCTAAAAAACAGAGCGACAGAGCATAGGGCACTTCCAATCACGGGAGTATATCTAGGGAAGTCTAAAAATCAACAAGACACAAGCACACCACAGTTTAGGGCTACTCTGTTTACAAGAACCTCGACTTCAGTACACCTTAAATATCCCAGGAAAGAGAACAATGGATAAAGAAAATGTGGTACTTATGTACAATGGAATATCTCTTCACCATGAAATCAATGTAATAAGGCTAGTAGAAGGATAAAGAGTGGATTGAGGTCCGATAATACTACTTGAAATAAGTCAAACAGAAAAAGAAACATATCATAAGATATCACTTATAGAGGGAGGATAAATATGGCTGCACAAAAAATGAATTACAAAACAGAACAGTGTCTCACATTTAGAAAACACACTTATGTCAGCTTAAGGGGAAAGGAGAGGTGGGGTGATGCATAAAACCAGAGTTTGAAATTAGCACAGATACCGTTCAATAAACCAAATAGGTATCAGACAAGATCTACACCTCGCTCAATGAACTGGCCTCAACACACCCTATACACCGCAGAGAAATATATCTGAGTAATAAGAATCTTAAAACCCATGTATTGATATATCTCCATAAGGGAATCAAGTGTGTGCAGAGCGGCACAAACACAGCAGTGAAAATGAGCTAAACCCCATTATAGAAATAAATTTTAAAACCAAAACGCAGAAACAATGAAAGAGAGAAAAATTCTTACAAAATTCGCTCAGGGGCTGTGATGCAACCTGGAATGACCACATATAAACCCACAGCTGGATAAGACATAAGGCTGGACACTTGGGGCTGAAAGGATTGGAGAGCTTTGGTGAGCAACTGCCGAAAGTTTAATGCAATACTTCATGCTACTTATTCCAAGGGTCCCAACACTCCAAGTTGAAGGGAATCTTCCTACAGCTAAACCATGCATGGGAAATCCAGCGGATGGTATACCATATGATCGGGAAAGGTTTCTAAAATGCACCTCATTTTCCTCTCCTGGGGCTCCGGATCAACATTCCAGCCACTTTACTAAAAACATCTCCACATGGAGAGTCAATGCCTTTAAGTTCCGGTATCGCACAGTCTGCAGTTAGTGCGGAGGATGAATGGGAATAGGGGGAACCAGTGAGAAAATAGCTGTAGCGGTTTCAATGGGCACATGTCACTCTAATTTCACATCAGGAAGAAGAATTAACCAAAGGCAGAGCAAGGCACCCCAGAAGAAGAATAGGGCCTGAAGAAATCCTGTGGATATGAGGCAAGATCACAAAAATAAGAGCTGAAAAATGGAGCTAAGGGCCACTGCAATTCAAAAACCTGCAGAGTTATAAAGGCCAACTATTCTCCAAAAGTATATTGAGGTAAGGCTATGAAGAGGCACTGAGAGCAAGGCAGAACTGCAGGAAACCGATTTCAGGAGGTAGACAGGAATTGCACTGAAAACATATGAAAACACTCAGAACGTCGACAATGATGCACTTGGCCAAAAAGGGCGTATGCGTTTTTTCCTGAATATATTCAGGAAGAAACGCATACGCCCTTTCTGGCCAACCAAGCAAGCTCTCAAAGGAAATCTGCACTACAATGAAGTCTCACTTCACCCCGGTCAAAGGGCCATCTGAAAAAAGTGTAAAATCCAGAAAGGCAGGACAGGCCATGGAGAACTGGGAGCCTTGTTATGCTGATGGGCGGGATGTAAATTGCCAGCAGCCACTCTGGAGAAGTGTATGGTGTTTCCTGAAACATCTAAAAAACAAAGCAACAGAGCCTAGGGCACTTCCACTTATGGTCCTATAGCTTAGGGAAATTAAAATCAAAAAGACACAGCCACCCCAAAGTTTGGGACGGCTCTGTTTACAAGAACCTCGTTTATGGTACAAGTTCATTATCACAGAAAGCGAAAAATGGATAAAGAAGTTGTGGTACATACGTACAATGCAATATCACTCAGCAATGAAATTTATGTCATCAGGCCCGTAGCAGCATAATGAGTGGATTCAGGTACGATGATTCTAAGTGAAATAAGTCACACAGAAAAAGAAACATCATAAGATATCACCAATACACGGAATGTAAACTTGGCTACAAAGGAACTGAATTACAAAACAGAACAGGGTCTCAAATGTAGAAAACCAACTTATGCTTGCTTAAGGGGAAAGGTGAGTTGGGGTGCTGCATGAAACCAGAGATTGAAATTAGCACAGATACCGTTCCATAAGCCAAATATGCAATAGACAAGAGCTACTCCTTGCTGAACGAAGTGGACTCAACACCCCATATTAAACGCCTAAGAATATACCTGACTAGAAATAATCTTAAAACCTACGGATTTATTTGTCTCCGAAAGAGAATCAAGCGTGTGTACAGCGGCATAAACGCAGCAGTGATAGGATTGGTGAGGTTCGGTGAGCAAATGCAGACCCTTTGAAGTCATATTGCATGGTACCCATTCCATGGGTCTCAACTCTCCAGGTTTAAGGGATTCTTCCTTCAGCTAAAACATGCATGTGGAACCCAGAGTATGATCCACCGTGTGATCGGGAAACGTGTTCAAATGTGTCTCGTTTTCGTCCCCTGGTACTCGGGTGCAACATTCCAGATGCTTTACTAACACTCTCCCCACTTGGAGAGTCAGTGCCTTTAACCTCCTGTTTGGCCCAGTTTGTAATTTCTGTGGAAAATGAACAGGAATAGGGAGAACGAAAGAGAGACTAGCTGGAGGTGTCTGGACGGGCAAATTTAACTCTCATTTCCCACCAGGAAGAGGAATTAACCAAAGGCTCAGCGTGCCGTGCCGGAACCACACTAGGGCCTGAAGCAATCCTGCGGTGTTGCGGCCAGCTCACAAGAAAGCGAGTTGAAGAAAGGAGCTCAGGGGCACTGTAATTCACAAACCTGCAGAGTTATAAATGACAGCTATCGTCCAAAAATATATTGAAGTAAGGCTGCCAAGAGGACTTGAAAGCGGGGCAGAATTGCAGGAAACCGATTTCAGGAGGTAGACGGGAATTGCATGTAAAGCATAGGAAAAGAGGCAGAACGTCCACAATGATGCACTTGGCCAAAAAGGTCGTATGTGTTCTTTCCTGAATATATTCAGGAAAAAACGCATACGCCCTTTTTCGCCAACCAAGCAGGCTTGCAAAGGAAATCTACACTACAATGAAGTCTCACTGCCCCCCGGTCAAAAGGGCCATCTGAAGAAAGTGTAATATCCAGAAAGGCAGGACTTGGCATGGAGAACTGGGAGCCTTGTTATGCTGATGGGCGGGATGTAAATTGCCAACAGCCACTCTGGAGAAGTGTATGGTGTTTCCTGAAACATCTAAAAAACAAAGCAACAGAGTCTAGGGCACTTCCACTTATGGTCCTATAGCTTAGGGAAATTAAAATCAAAAAGACACAGCCACCCCAAAGGTTGGGACGGCTCTGTTTACAAGAACCTCGTTTACTGTACAAGTTCAATATCACAGAAAGTGAAAAATGGATACAGAAGTTGTGGTACTTACGTACAATGCAATATCACTCAGCAATGAAATTTATGTCATCAGGCCCGTAGCAGCATAATGAGTGAATTCAGGTATGATAATTCTAAGTGAAATAAGTCACACAGGAAAAGAAACACCATAAGATATCACTACTACACGGAAGGAAAACTTGGCTACACAAGAACTGAATTACAAAACAGAACAGGGTCTCAAATGTAGAAAACCAACTTATGCTTGCTTCAGGGAAAAGGTGAGTTGGGGTGCTGCATGAAACCAGAGATTGAAATTAGCACAGATACCGTTCCATAAGCCAAATATGTAATAGAAAAGAGCTACTCCTTGCTCAACGAAGTGGACTCAACACCCCATATTAAACGCTTAAGAATACACCTGACTAGAAATAATCTTAAAAACTACGGATTTATATGTCTCCGAAAGAGAATCAAGCGTGTGTACAGCGGCATAAACGCAGCAGTGATAGGATTGGTGAGGTTCGGTGAGCAAATGCAGACCCTTTGAAGTCATATTGCATGGTACCCATTCCATGGGTCTCAACTCTCCAGGTTTAAGGGATTCTTCCTTCAGCTAAAACATGCATGTGGAACACAGATTATGATCCACCGTGTGATCAGGAAACGTGTTCAAATGTGTCTCAGTTTTCGTCCCCTGGTACTCGGGTGCAACACTCCAGACGCTCTACTAACACTCTCCCCACTTGGAGAGTCAGTGCCTTTAACCTCCTGTATGGCCCAGTTTGCAATTTCTGCGGAAAATGTACAGGAATAGGGAGAACCAATGAGAAACTAGCTGGAGGTGTCTGGACGGGCAAATTTAACTCTCATTTCCCACCAGAAAGAGGAATTAACCAAAGGCTCAGCATGCCGTGCCGGAACCACACTAGGGCCTGAAGCAATCCTGCGGTGTTGCGGCCAGCTCACAAGAAAGCGAGTTGAAGAAAGGAGCTCAGGGGCACTGTAATTCTCAAACCTGCAGAGTTATAAATGACAGCTATCGTCCAAAAATATATTGAAGTAAGGCTGCCAAGAGGACTTGAAAGTGGGGCAGAATTGCAGGAAACCGATTTCAGGAGGTAGACGGGAATTGCATGTAAAGCATAGGAAAAGAGGCAGAACGTCCACAATGATGCACTTGGCCAAAAAGGGCGTATGCGTTTTTTCCTGAATATATTCAGGAAAAAACGCATACGCCCTTTTTGGCCAACCAAGAAAGCTTGCAAAGGAAATCTGCACTACAATGAAGTCTCACTGCCCCCCGGTCAAAAGGGCCATCTGAAAAAAGTGTAAAATCCAGAAAGGCAGGACAGGCCATGGAGAACTGGGAGCCTTGTTATGCTGATGGGCGGGATGTGAATTGCCAACAGCCACTCTGGAGAAGTGTATGGTGTTTCCTGAAACATCTAAAAAACAAAGCAACAGAGCCTAGGGTACTTCCACTTATGGTCCTATAGCTTAGGGAAATTAAAATCAAAAAGACACAGCCTCCCCAAACTTTGGGACGGCTCTGTTTACAAGAACCTCGTTTACAGTACAAGTTCAATATCACAGAAAGCGAAAAATGGATACAGAAGTTGTGGTACTTACGTACAATGCAATATCACTCAGCAATGAAATCTATGTCATCAGGCCCGTAGCAGCATAATGAGTGGATTCAGGTATGATGATTCTAAGTGAAATAAGTCACACAGAAAAAGAAACACCATAAGATATCACTACTACACGGAAGGTAAACTTGGCTACACAAGAACTGAATTACAAAACAGAACAGGGTCTCAAATGTAGAAAACCAACTTATGCTTGCTTGAGGGGAAAGGTGAGTTGGGGTGCTGCATGAAACCAGAGATTGAAATTAGCACAGATACCGTTCCATAAGACAAATATGCAATAGACAAGAGCTACTCCTTGCTGAACGAAGTTGACTCAACACCCCATATTAAACGCCTAAGAATATACCTGACTAGAAATAATCTTAAAACCTACGGATTTATATGTCTCCAAAAGAGAATCAAGCGTGTGTACAGCAGCATAAACGCAGCAGTGATAGGACTGGTGAGGTTCGGTGAGCAAACACAGACCCTTTGAAGTCATATTGCATGGTACCCATTCCATGGGTCTCAACTCTCCAAGTTTAAGGGATTCTTCCTTCAGCTAAAACATGCATGTGGAACACAGAGTATGATCCACCGTGTGATCAGGAAACGTGTTCAAATGTGTCTCAGTTTTCGTCCCCTGGTACTCGGGTGCAACACTCCAGACGCTTTACTAACACTCTCCCCACTTGGAGAGTCAGTGCCTTTAACCTCCTGTATGGCCCAGTTTGCAATTTCTGCGGAAAATGTACAGGAATAGGGAGAACCAATGAGAAACTAGCTGGAGGTGTCTGGACGGGCAAATTTAACTCTCATTTCCCACCAGAAAGAGGAATTAACCAAAGGCTCAGCATGCCGTGCCGGAACCACACTAGGGCCTGAAGCAATCCTGCGGTGTTGCGGCCAGCTCACAAGAAAGCGAGTTGAAGAAAGGAGCTCAGGGGCACTGTAATTCACAAACCTGCAGAGTTATAAATGACAGCTATCGTCCAAAAATATATTGAAGTAAGGCTGCCAAGAGGACTTGAAAGCGGTGCAGAATTTTACGAAACCGATTTCAGGAGGTAGAATGGAATTGCATGTAAAGCATAGGAAAAGAGGCAGAACATCCACAACGATGCACTTGGCCAAAAAGGGCGTATGCGTTTTTTCCTGAATATATTCAGGAAAAAACGCATACGCCCTTTTTGGCCAACCAAGCAAGCTTGCAAAGGAAATCTGCACTACAATGAAGTCTCACTGCCGCCCAGTCAAAAGGGCCATCTGAAAAATGTGTAAAATCCAGAAAGGGAGGACAGGCCATGGAGAACTGGGAGCCTTGTTATGCTGATGGGCGGGATGTAAATTGCCAACAGCCACTCTGGAGAAATGTATGGTGTTTCCTGAAACATCTAAAAAACAAAGCAACAGAGCCTAGGGCACTTCCACTTATGGTCCTATAGCTTAGGGAAATTAAAATCAAAAAGACACAGCCACCCCAAAGTTTGGGAAGGCTCTGTTTACAAGAACCTCGTTTATGGTACAAGTTCAATATCACAGAAAGCGAAAAATGGATAAAGAAGTTGTGGTACTTACGTACAATGCAATATCACTCAGCAATGAAATCTATGTCATCAGGCCCGTACCAGCATAATGAGTGGATTCAGGTATGAAGATTCTAAGTGAAATAAGTCACACAGAAAAAGAAACATCATAAGATATCACCAATACACGGAATGTAAACTTGGCTACACAGGAACTGAATTACAAAACAGAACAGGGTCTCAAATGTAGAAAACCAACTTATGCTTGCTTAAGGGGAAAGGTGAGTTGGGTTGCTGCATGAAACCAGAGATTGAAATTAGCACAGATACCGTTCCATAAGCCAAATATGCAATAGACAAGAGCTACTCCTTGCTGAACGAAGTGGACTCAACACCCCATATTAAACGCCTAAGAATATACCTGACTAGAAATAATCTTAAAACCTACGGATTTATATGTCTCCGAAAGAGAATCAAGCGTGTGTACAGCGGCATAAACGCAGCAGTGATAGGATTGGTGAGGTTCGGTGAGCAAATGCAGACCCTTTAAAGTCATATTGCATGGTACCCATTCCATGGGTCTCAACTCTCCAGGTTTAAGGGATTCTTCCTTCAGCTAAAACATGCATGTGGAACCCAGAGTATGATCCACCGTGTGATCGGGAAACGTGTTCAAATGTGTCTCAGTTTTCGTCCCGTGGAACTCGGGTGCAACATTCCAGATGCTTTACTAACACTCTCCCCACTTGGAGAGTCAGTGCCTTTAACCTCCTGTTTGGCCCAGTTTGCAATTTCTGTGGAAAATGAACAGGAATAGGGAGAACGAAAGAGAGACTAGCTGGAGGTGTCTGGACGGGCAAATTTAACTCTCATTTCCCACCAGGAAGAGGAATTAACCAAAGGCTCAGCATGCCGTGCCGGAACTACACTAGGTCCTGAAGCAATCCTGTGGTGTTTCGGCCAGCTCACAAGAAAGCGAGTTGAAGAAAGGAGCTCAGGGGCACTGTAATTCACAAACCTGCAGAGTTATAAATGACAGCTATCGTCCAAAAATATATTGAAGTAAGGCTGCCAAGAGGACTTGAAAGCGGGGCAGAATTGCAGGAAACCGATTTAAGGAGGTAGACTGGAATTGCATGTAAAGCATAGGAAAAGAGGCAGAACGTCCACAATGATGCACTTGGCCAAAAAGGGCGTATGCGTTTTTTCCTGAATATATTCAGGAAAAAACGCATACGCCCTTTTTGGCCAACCAAGCAAGCTTGCAAAGGAAATCTGCACTACAATGAAGTCTCACTGCCCCCCGGTCAAAAGGGCCATCTGAAAAATGTGTAAAATCCAGAAAGGCAGGACAGGCCATGGAGAACTGGGAGCCTTGTTATGCTGGTGGGCGTGATGTAAATTGCCAACAGCCACTCTGGAGAAGTGTATGGTGTTTCCTGAAACATCTAAAAAACAAAGCAACAGAGCCTAGGGCACTTCCACTTATGGTCCTATAGCTTAGGGAAATTAAAATAAAAAAGACACAGCCACCCCAAAGTTTGGGACGGCTCTGTTTACAAGAACCTCGTTTACGGTACAAGTTCAATATCACAGAAAGCAAAAAATGGATAAAGAAGTTGTGGTACTTATGTACAATGCAATATCACTCAGCAATGAAATCTATGTCATCAGGCCCGTAGCAGCATAATGAGTGGATGCAGGTATGATGAGTCTAAGTGAAATAAGTCACACAGAAAAAGAAACATCATAAGATATCACTACTACACGGAATGTAAACTTGGCTACACAGGAACTGAATTACAAAACAGAACAGGGTCTCAAATGTAGAAAACCAACTTATGCTTGCTTAAGGGGAAAGGTGAGTTGGGGTGCTGCATGAAACCAGAGATTGAAATTAGCACAGATACCGTTCCATAAGCCAAATATGCAATAGACAAGAGCTACTCCTTGCTCAACGAAGTGGACTCAACACCCCATATTAAACGCCTAAGAATACACCTGACTAGTAAGAATCTTAAAACCTGTGGATTTATATGTCTCCGAAAGAGAATCAAACGTGTGTACGGCGGCATAAACGCAGCAGTGATAGGATTGGTGAGGTTCGGTGAGCAAATGCAGACCCTTTGAAGTCATATTGCATGGTACCCATTCCATGGGTCTCAACTCTCCAGGTTTAAGGGATTCTTCCTTCAGCTAAAACATGCATGTGGGACCCAGAGTATGATCCACCGTGTGATCGGGAAACGTGTTCAAATGTGTCTCAGTTTTCGTCCCCTGGTACTCGGGTGCAACATTCAAGACGCTTTACTAACACTCTCCCCACTTGGAGAGTCAGTGCCTTTAAACTCCTGTTTGGCCCAGTTTGCAATTTCTGCGGAAAATGTACAGGAATAGGGAGAACCAATGAGAGACTAGCTGGAGGTGTCTGGACGGGCAAATTTAACTCTCATTTCCCACCAGGAAGAGGAATTAACCAAAGGTTCAGCGTGCCGTGCTGGGACCACACTAGGGCCTGAAGCAATCCTGCGGTGTTGCGGCCAGCTCACAAGAAAGCGAGTTGAAGAAAGGAGCTCAGGGGCACTGTAATTCACAAACCTGCAGAGTTATAAATGACAGCTATCGTCCAAAAATATATTGAAGTAAGGCTGCCAAGAGAACTTGAAAGCGGGGCAGAATTGCAGGAAACCGATTTCAGGAGGTAGACGGGAATTGCATGTAAAGCATAGGAAAAGAGGCAGAACGTCCACAATGATGCACTTGGCCAAAAAGGGCGTATGCGTTTTTTCCTGAATATATTCAGGAAAAAACGCATACGCCCTTTTTGGCCAACCAAGCAAGCTTGCAAAGGAAATCTGCACTACAATGAAGTCTCACTGCCCCCCGGTCAAAAGGGCCATCTGAAAAAAGTGTAAAATCCAGAAAGGCAGGACAGGCCATGGAGAACTGGGAGTCTTGTTATGCTGGTGGGCGGGATGTAAATTGCCAACAGCCACTCTGGAGAAGTGTATGGTGTTTCCTGAAACATCTAAAAAACTAAGCAACAGAGCCTAGGGCACTTCCACTTATGGTCCTATAGATTAGGGCAATTAAAATCAAAAACACAAAGCCACCCCAAAGTTTGGGACGGCTCTGTTTACAAGAACCTCGTTTACGGTACAAGTTCAATATCACAGAAAGCAAAAAATGGATAAAGAAGTTGTGGTACTTACGTACAATGCAATATCACTCAGCAATGAAATCTATGTCATCAGGCCCGTAGCAGATAATGAGTGGATTCAGGTATGATGATTCTAAGTGAAATAAGTCACACAGAAAAAGAAACACCAGAAGATATCACTACTACACGGAAGGTAAACTTGGCTACACAAGAACTGAATTACAAAACAGAACAGGGTCTCAAATGTAGAAAACCAACTTATGCTTGATTGAGGGGAAAGGTGAGTTGGGGTGCTGCATGAAACCAGAGATTGAAATTAGCACAGATACCGTTCCATAAGCCAAATATGTAATAGACAAGAGCTACTCCTTGCTCAACGCAGTGGACTCAACATCCCATATTAAACGCCTAAGAATATACCTGACTAGAAATAATCTTAAAACCTACAGATTTATGTCTCCGAAAGAGAATCAAGCCTGTGTACGGCTGCTTAAACGCAGCAGTGATAGGATTGGTGAGGTTCGGTGAGCAAATGCAGACCCTTTGAAGTCATACTGCATGGTACCCATTCCATGGGTCTCAACTCTCCAGGTTTAAGGGATTCTTCCTTCAGCTGAAACATGCATGTGGAACACAGAGTATGATCCACCGTGTGATCAGGAAACGTGTTCAAATGTGTCTCAGTTTTCGTCCCCTGGTACTCGGGTGCAACATTCAAGACGCTTTACTAACACTCTCCCCACTTGGAGAGTCAGTGCCTTTAAACTCCTGTTTGGCCCAGTTTGCAATTTCTGCGTAAGATGAACAGGAATAGGGAGAACCAATGAGAGACTAGCTGGAGCTGTGAGGACGGGCAAATTTAACTCTCATTTCCCACCAGGAAGAGGAATTAACGAAAGGCTCAGCATGCGATGCCGGAACCAAACTAGGGCCTGAAGCAATCCTGCGGTGTTGCGGCCAGCTCACAAGAAAGCGAGTTGAAGAAAGGAGCTCAGGGGCACTGTAATTCACAAACCTGCAGAGTTATAAATGACAGCTATCGTCCAAAAATATATTGAAGGAAGGCTGACAAGAGGACTTGAAAGCGGGGCAGAATTGCAGGAAACCGATTTCAGGAGGTAGACTGGAATTGCATGTAAAGCATAGGAAAAGAGGCAGAACGTCCACAATGATGCACTTGGCCAAAAAGGGCGTATGCGTTTTTTCCTGAATATATTCAGGAAAAAACGCATACGCACTTTTTGGCCAACCAAGCAAGTTTGCAAAGGAAATCTGCACTACAATGAAGTTTCACTGCCCCCCAGTCAAAAGGGCCATCTGAAAAAAGTGTAAAATCCAGAAAGGCAGGATAGGTCATGGAGAACTGGGAGCCTTGTTATGCTGATGGGCGGGATGTAAATTGCCAGCAGCCACTCTGGAGAAGTGTATGGTGTTTCCTGAAACATCTAAAAAACAAAGCAACAGAGCCTAGGGCACGTCCACTTATGGTCCTATAGCTTAGGGAAATTAAAATAAAAAAGACACAGCCACCCCAAAGTTTGGGCCGGCTCTGTTTACAAGAACCTCGTTTATGGTACAAGTTCAATATCACAGAAAGCGAAAAATGGATAAAGAAGTTGTGGTAATTACGTACAATGCAATATCACTCAGCAATGAAATCTATGTCATCAGGCCCGTAGCAGCATAATGAGTGGATTCAGGTACGATGATTCTAAGTGAAATAAGTCACACAGAAAAAGAAACATCATAAGATATCACTACTACATGGAATGTAAACTTGGCTACACAGGAACTGAATTACAAAACAGAACAGGGTGTCAAATGTAGAAAACCAACTTATACTTGCTTAAGGGGAAAGGTGAGTTGGGGTGCTGCATAAAACCAGAGATTGAAATTAGCACAGATACCGTTCCATAAGCCAAATATGTAATAGACAAGAGCTACTCCTTGCTCAACGAAGTGGACTCAACACCCCATATTAAACGCCTAACAATATACCTGACTAGTAAGAATCTTAAAACCTATGGATTTATATGTCTCCGGAAGAGAATGAAGCGTGTGTACAGTGGCATAAACGCAGCAGTGATAGGATTGGTGAGGTTTGGTGAGCAAATGCAGACCCTTTGAAGTCATATTGCATGGTACCCATTCCATGGGTCTCAACTCTCCATGTTTAAGGGATTCTTCCTTCAGCTAAAACATGCATGTGGAACCAAGAGTATGATCCACCGTGTGATCGGGAAACGTGTTCAAATGTGTCTCAGTTTTCGTCCCCTGGTACTCGGGTGCAACATTCCAGACACTTTACTAACACTCTCCCCACTTGGAGAGTCAGTGCCTTTAACCTCCTGTTT